>NW_026621780.1:0-5569 GCF_003711565.1 Takifugu flavidus | reverse complement strand
ATCATCATCATTAAAAATCACCTTTAAGTCATCAAAACGACTTCATGGGGAATATGATAAGATTTTGTTGATTAAATTCGAACAGAGAATCTGTTCTGATGATGATGTTTGATGATAATGATGATGATGGTGATGATGATGATGCTGTTGATGATGATGGTGATAATAATAATAAGATGATGATGATGATGATGATGCTGATGATGCTGATAATAATGTTGATGATGATGGTGGTGATTATGATGATAGTGATTATGATGATCTTTGAGGGTGGTGATGATGGTGATGATCCTGATGTGATGATGATGACATGATGCTGCTGATGATCTGTGGTGATGATGATGCTGATGTGCTTCTGATGATGGTGATGCTGCTGTGATGCTGCTGCTGATGCTGCTGGTGTGCTGCTGCTGATGATTCCGCTGATGCTGTTGATGCTGATGGTGCTGATGATTACGCTGATGATGCTGATGATGATGATGATGCTGGTGATGATGATGCTGATGATGATGATGGTGATGGTGTCACCAGTGAAGGCTGTTCTCATGTCTCAGTGTCTCCACTCATCAGTGACTCTCAGCAGGTTTTTGTACAGCTGTGTGTACAAACTGAATCACTGTGGTAATCGGACCAGGAACCAAGCTGATTGTCACCAGTAAGTACTTTTACACTCAGCAGAAACAACAAAGATTTGATGCTTTTGATACAAACTAGAAGCTTTTTCATAGAAATGTGGAGTGTGGAAATGATTTGAAATATTCTTCTGTTAGTCTTTGACCTGCTTTGATACTTTATCTGTCAGCTAAAGGAAACATCTCCAAAGATTACATAATTTCAATCATCAGTTTCTCACCAAATATTGTTGAGTTTTCTTCATTTTCACCTGTTTTTAATACTAACTGCAGAACAGATTTCTACCTAAACGTATTTTAAATTGACTTTGGTTTCTTGGCTCGTGTTTGATGGAAGTGAGTGAAAAGGTTTTGGAAAATTCACCCAAATTAATTGAGCTTAAATTATCATTTTAAATGTATAAAATTTATATTTTTGTATCATTTGCTGGTCATAATTTTACTTTGTTCAAATATTTAATTGATGTTGTTTATATTCAAAATGACTCTGAAATGGTGTAAAATATCTGCTTTAGTGAGATTTTCCTCATATTGTTGCTGAAGATTGAAGGTTTTATTTGCTCAGTGTGTTTGTGATGTTTTCAACCAAACTCCTAAATTCATTAGTTCCTGTTGAACTTTGTGTGAGTGTGTGAATTTCTTCTTCATGTATTTTCAGGCTCCAGCCTCCCTCCTCCTGTCCTGACAGTCTTCCCTCCGTCCAGAGCTGAGCTCCAGTCCAACAAGCCACTCTGGTCTGTCTGTCCAGACTCTCTGCACCTTTTGCAGAGGTGAGCTGGTTGCTTGGTGACACTTCAGTGAGCAGCGGGATCTCCACCAGCACTCCTGTCCAACAAGCAGACCAGACTTTCCAAATCAGCAGCCATCTGTCCATCCTGACGTCAGACTGGGACGCGCAGAAGTTTACACCTGTAAAGTGTCTGTGGGCTCCCAGACTGCAGAGAAAGCATCAAGAAGTCCGAGTGTGAAGAATAGTGGAGGAGCAGCAGCACCATTTCACATCTGCTTCTTTAGTCTTTGTGCTGCATCAGCAGCTTCACATGTCAGAGGAGACCAGTCTGCATGCTTGGAATCAATGTTGTCACGCTGAGCTGCTGCTCTTGGAGCAGCTTTGCAGCTGCTCTGTTTTTACAATCTTTCAATAAAAACTCATCAAGTTGAAGAAAAAGAGCTCTTTCTGTTTATTTGGACTCTTCCAAATGTTGTTTTCAACAATAATCAATAAGAGTTCAGTGATTTTAGTGTCTTGTCTCAGGACAACAGAAAAATCAGATCTATAATAAAGTGAAACTGAGTTTTTCATGCTTCATCTGTGAAGCGTGGCCTCTGGACGCCTCAGTACTTTCCCAGATGCACCTGCAGGCCTCCTCACTCATTTATAGCTGCATCTAAGTGGAGCTCAAATGTCAGCTGTGTAAAAACTGAGGAAACCGTCTCATAAAATGAACTGAACTTTAAACTGTTTAAATGAAAAAATGCTTCCTCATATATTCACCCAAAATAGTCAACATAATAATCACAGATAGGATCCATGTAGGCCTGCACTGTGTATTGTCCCTAGTTTAGACACTGAATGTTCTCCTTATTCAGTCATCATCTGACAGCTCATGCTGAGTTTGAACGACACTCCAAAACTCCTTTTTGATCTTCAATAAATACTGGGCAACCTTTTGAAAAGAACAATCTTCTGCTACTCTGTGTCAGGTTTTTTGGACTCAAGCATGCAGACAGGTGCCTTCTGAGTGGAACGGCCTTTCCTCCTCCTCCTCTTCCTCCCCGACATTGAGGCTCCGAAGAGGAGGCTGGAAAATTCCTCGTGAAGATGTCAGGGACCATGTTTTGTCCTCCCTGGAGTGTGTAGGACACATTGCAGCTGACAGAAGCCTCAAAGTGGTGATGGGTTTGAAGCTCAACAGTAAGGTGTGATGTAAGGGTGAGGGAGGGAGTCTCTGGGTGGAGTTCCCACCATTTTCACCTCCATGTGCTGTGTTGTGTTTGGAGCACTCTAGTTCTGTTGTCAGTATTCTCCCATTTTTTTCCAATCCTTGAACCAAACCTGGACAAACGTCCATAATTCCAGTTCCGTATTCAGAGAGGTGCCTGCAGCAGCTGAGAGGAGAGAACAACACAAGCATGGATTCATTCATCTTCATGCTGGCTGAGAACTTCCTGCTAGAGCTTCAACATCGGAGTCAACAGGGTCTCCTTCTACACAAGGGTGACGTGTCTGAGCTCTAACTACACTGGTTGCATCACTCAAGCACATTATCGTCATGACAACGCTCCGTTTAGGCATCAGCAGTCATCGATACATTTATGCACTGTTGCTCAGTGTAACTGCAGAGAATAAAATCAATCCAACCCAGATTGTTGATCGCTGGATCGATGTGTGTTGATCGTATCATCATCGTGGATCACATCATGAATTATCTGGAACATCGAGTCTTTCACCCTTGATGATCCTGTTGTGACGTTTAAACACATAAATATCCTCCACATATTAAACAATAAAATCATTCTTCTTCAAATATAATATTTTTTTTAATGATAAACGGTTCCCTCTGTTTTTACACAGCTGACATTTGAGCTCCATTTAGATGCAGCTATAATGAGTGAGGAGGCCTGCAGGTGCATCCTGGGAAAGTACTGAGGCGTCCAGAGGCCACGCTTCACTGATGAAGCATGAAAACTCAGTTTCACACTTTATCATAGATCTGATTTTTCTGTTGTCCTGAGACAAGACACTAAAATCACTGAACTTTTATTGATTATTGTGAAAACAACATTTGGAAGAGTCCAAATAAACAGAAAGAGTTCTTTTTCTTCAACTTGATGAGTTTTTTATTGAAAGATTGTAAAAACAGAGCAGCTGCAAAGCTGCTCCAAGAGCAGCAGCTCAGCGTGACAACATTGATTCCAAGCATGCAGACTGGTCTCCTCTGACATGTGAAGCTGCTGATGATCAGCACAAAGACTAAGAAGCAGATGTGAAATGGTGCTGCTGCTCCTCCACTATTCTTCACACTCGGACTTCTTGATGCTTTTCTCTGCAGTCTGGGAGCCCACAGACACTTTACAGGTGTAAACCTTCTGCGCGTCCCAGTCTGACGTCAGGATGGACAGATGGCTGCTGATTTGGAAAGTCTGGTCTGCTTGTTGGACAGGAGTGCTGGTGGAGATCCCGCTGCTCACTGAAGTGTCACCAAGCAACCAGCTCACCTCTGCAAAAGGTGCAGAGAGTCTGGACAGACAGACCAGAGTGGCTTTGTTGGACTGGAGCTCAGCTCTGGACGGAGGGAAGACTGTCAGGACAGGAGGAGGAGGCTGGAGCCTGAAAATACATGAAGAAGAAATTCACACACTCACACAAAGTTCAACAGGAACTAATGAATTTAGGAGTTTGGTTGAAAACATCACAAACACACTGAGCAAATAAAATCTTCAACCTTCAGCAACAATATGAGGAAAATTTCACTAAGCAGATATTTTACACCATTTCAGAGTCATTTTGAATATAAACAGCATCAAATTCAAAAGTAAAATGATGACCAGCAATGATACAAAATATAAAGTTATATAATTATGAGAATTTCAGCAACTGAATAATTTGGGTGAATTTTCCAAAACCTTTTTCACTCACTTCCATCAAACACGAGCCAAGAAACCAAAGTCAATTTAAAATACGTTTAGGTAGAAAATCTGTTCTGCAGTTATTAAAAACAGGTGAAAATGAAGAAAACTCAACAATATTTGGTGAGAAACTGATTGAAATGATGTAATCTTTGGAGATGTTTCCTTTAGCTGACAGATAAAGTATCAAAGCAGGTCAAAGACTAACAGAAGAATATTTCAAATCATTTCCACACTCCACATTTCTATGAAAAAGCTTCTAGTTTGTATCAAAAGCATCAAATCTTTGTTGTTTCTGCTGAGTGTAAAAGTACTTACTGGTGACAATCAGCTTGGGTCCTGTGCCGAATACCACAGTGATTCAGTTTGTACACACAGCTGTACAAAAACCTGCGGAGAGGCACTGAGGAGGGGAGACACTGAGACATGAGAACAGCCGGCACGGGGGACACCATCATCACCATCAGCACCACCAGCAAGCAGCAACAGCAGCAAGCAGCAGCAGCTCAGCAGCACCAGCAGCAGCAGCAGCAAGCAGCAGCAGCAGCAGACCAGCAGCAGCAGCAGCAGCATCACCAGAGCAGCACCAGCAGCACCAGCAGAAGAGCAGCACCAGGCACCAGCAGCAGCAGCACCAGCAGCAGCAGCAGCAGCAGCAGCACCAGCAGCAGCAGCACCAGCAGCAGCAGCAGCACCAGCAGCAGCAACAGCAGCAGCACCAGCAGCAGCAGCAGCAGCAGAGCAGCACCAACAGCAGCAGCAACAGAGCAGCAGCGGCAGCATCAGCATCACCATCATCATCATCACCATCATCATCAACAGCAGCAGCAGCACCACCATCATCATCATCATCACCATCTTATCAGCATAACCATTTATCAGCATCATCACCATCATAACCATCATCATCATTGTTAGCATTATCATCATCATATCATGATCATCCTCTTCATTTTCTTCATCATCAGAGTCATAATCATCACTCAGCAGCATATATCACCATCATCATCATCATCAGCACCAGCATAACCATCAGCATCATTATCAGCGGCATCACCAGCATCATAGTCATCATCACCATCATTATCATCATCATCACAGTCATCATCGTCATCAGCACCATAAGCATCATCAACATCACTCATCACCACAGATCACCATCACCATCATCATATCACATCATCCACCAGCATCATCACCATTATCATCATCATCATCACAATCATAAAACCAGCATATCAGGATCATCGTCATCACCATCATCATCGTCATCATCACCATCATCATTATCATCATCATCACCATCA
>NW_026621779.1:0-4960 GCF_003711565.1 Takifugu flavidus | reverse complement strand
CCGGGACTCTTCTTCTATATCGGTGTCCACAGTGGAGAGATCAGGACGCAGCGGGACATTTCTGAGTCTGAGTCAGCATGAAACAAACCTGATTGTGGCAGTGAAAGATAATGGACAGCCCTCTCTCTCTGCCACCTGCTCCATGTATTCTCATTTCTGATAACTTGGCTGAGGTGCCAGAGCTGAAGGACTTTCTTATGATGAGAAGAATTCCAAACTGACCTCTTATCTGATCATCGCGCTGGTGTCTGTGTCCACCTTCTTCCTGACCTTCATCATCATCATCCTGGGTGAGGTTCTGTCGCAGGAGAAAGCCCAGAATGTTGTTTGACGGAGCAGTAACCATCCCCGGCGCTTATCTCCCTCCTAATTACGCCGATGTTGACGGCACAGGAACTTACGCAGCGCTTACAATATGACGCCTACCTGACAACAGGGTCTAGAAACCAGTGACTTTAAGTTTGTGACATCTTACAATGACAACACACTTCCTGCTGAGCAGACCTGAGGAAAAGCCCCACTGACTTTGCTGATGTGTTTGGAGAATCTGACAGTTCACCTGAGGTAGGACAATATTTCCATGTCCATTACACTAATTATATTTAAATTTTTAAAACCATTTTTTCTTGTAATTCCTCTAAATTTCATTGTCAATATTACCGTAATTAATTATATTTAGTTCAGTGGTATTACCTGTAGCTTAGAAGTTGTTTTTATTAATCTAGTGTTGGTGTTCCTTTTTTCTATTTTTTTGAGGGGGGGTGCATCTTTAGAAAACTGAATATATAAATATTAATTTAACATATTCTTAGGTTGCACTTTTTTCAACATTTTTTTTATTATCCCTTCCATAATGGAATTTCCAATTATTTTCTTTCGAATTATTATTTCAATCATTCTTCCCACTTTACTTTGTTTTTTTTACAAATACATTTAAATTTCAACAATCATTGCTGGAGTATTTCAACAACATCTTCTCAAGTTCAACCATGATTCCTCAATTTCTTTATTGTTTTACTGCCCACATTGACTTAAATGGATATCGGTTATTGGATGAGTTTAATGTTGTGTATCATAGTTGTGATGGACACCTGGTCTCTTCTCTATTCTCATACTTCACATCCAATTACTTTCAGTATTTAACACATCTCATCAACTCAACTCTTATAATTAATTCTTTGTATTCACCACCAAACTTTAATTTTCAATCATATACTACCAACACAACGTCATGTTTTAACATGTTTCCCTGATTGTTACAGTGTATGCTTGTAGTAAACCATAATGTAGTCAGCTTGTCCTGTAGATGTGGTGTTCACTGGCCCTGTCGACTAACAGCCCCTGACGTGTTTTTGCTTTTCCGGCCTCTTTTCAGTCGATTTGCGTCTGGTTGGTTGCACTTTGTTCTTGGTGCTAATTCTACAGGTCTGCTTTATATCGTTTCAGACATTATATTTGTACACTTCTGAGTGTGTCGTATTACTTCGAGTTTTATTCTTTCAGTCTCTGATGTAAGACTGTGGATTTTTTTCAAGATAAATGTGTTCAGAATCATTAACATGGCGAAGTTATACAATTCGTTTTCCTTTTTAAAACAGGAATATATTGTATCATATATTTTATCTTCCTTTATTAAGAATCTACTCATTATTTTTGTTTTTCATACAAGCAGTGATTTTAAAGCAGTCAAGATTATGTATCGCTCCTTATCGCACTTGGGCTGCGTCACATGCATCGTCTTGCTCTGCATGTTTTCAATTACGTTTTGATTTATTTTTTAAATATTTATATCGACATTAGAGCTGGATAAAGCTCGGCATATCCATTCTCTGTAGCCTATGTTACATTATATTAACATGCAATTGTAAAATACATTATTGTCTCTTATAAAAAACAAAACAATAATGTCACGAAAGGCTTCGACTCCATATTGCAATAATACATTTTGACTCAGGAGGTCACTATCGGCCAAATAAGGGGTGAAGCCTTGAGTCTGTTCTGCACACCACCCATCGCTGACATCCACCATTCTTTTATTACCTTCAACGTCGAACATCGGAACAAAAGCTCAGACGGCGGTTCTTTATCGGGTCAATAACAGCTCCGTCGGAGTTTTAACAATATTTTTGTGTGGAAATTCTCTGTTCGAAAGATGGAGAAGGGATTCGTCATTCGGAGCTGCGCCTTTATCTTTTTCTTTGCGGTGCTGCAATGTGGCCACGGAGACCTGAGCTATTCGGTGCAGGAAGAGCTCAAGCGCGGATCTGTCATTGGAAATATCGCCAAGGATCTCGGACTGGGGGTAGGGCAACTGTCTGCTCGCAAAGCGCGCGTTGACGTGGAGGGCAGCAAAAAGCGCTTTTGTGAGATTAATCAACGCAGCGGAGAATTAATTGTTGCCGAAAGAATAGACAGAGAGGAGCACTGTGGGGACAAGACTTCGTGTGTTCTCAGATTTGATCTGCTCTTAGAGAATCCTTTGGAGCTCCATCGATTGTCTCTGCAGGTGCAGGACGTGAACGACAATGCACCTAATTTCCCGAAAGATACTGTAAAACTGGAAATCACCGAGTCTGCTGTTAAAGGAGCGAAGTATCGCATAAATGCAGCGCACGATGCGGACATTGGCATAAACTCCGTTCAAAGCTATTTCCTGGAACAAAATCCTCACTTTGTTTTCAGCATCCAGTCCACAAACACCGGCAGCAATATGGCGAACTGCTTTTGGAGAAGGAGTTAGACCGAGAAGAGCAGAAAGACATGAAATTAAAGCTGACAGCTTTAGATGGAGGCTCTCCTCAGAGATCAGGTACTGTAGTCATACACGTCACTGTGCTGGATGCTAATGATAACGCCCCAGTGTTCAGTCAGGCTCTGTACTCAGCCACGCTGCCAGAAAACTCATCCATGAACACTCCTGTTATTACAGTGAGCGCCACAGATGCAGATGAAGGCATCAATGGAGAGGTGACCTATGAATTTAGCAGAATATCTGAGAAATCACGAAACATGTTTTCCCTGAACCAACATACTGGAGAAATTACTGTCACGGGAAACATAGATTATGAAGACGGACAAAAATATGAAGTTTTTGTGGAAGCAAAAGATGGTTATGGACTCTCTTCAGAGACAGGTATTATTGACATTACCGATGTAAATGACAATGCCCCAGTCATTTATGTTAAATCACTTAAAGATCCAGTACCCGAGGACGTGTCCCCTGGTTCAGAGGTGGGCATCATCAACGTCCAGGACAGAGACTCAGAAAATAACAGACAGGTTCGTTGCTCCATTCAGCAAAACGTCCCTTTTAAGCTGGTTCCTTCTATTAAAAACTATTATTCTCTGGTGACCACAGGACAACTGGACCGTGAACTAGTGTCTGATTACAACATTACAATCAGTGCCACTGACGAGGGCTCTCCACCTCTGTCCTCCTCTAAAACGCTTCACTTGTCTGTAGCAGACATCAACGACAACCCCCCTGTGTTTGAGGAAGAGTCCTACAGCGCATATGTGAGTGAAAATAACAGAGCCGGGTCCACTTTGTGTTCCGTTAGTGCTGGAGACCCCGACTGGAGACAAAACGGTACCGTGATTTATTCTCTGTTAGCCGCTGAGGTGAACGGTGCTCCGGTGTCCTCTTATGTGTCTGTTAATGGAGACACGGGGCTGATCCACGCTGTCAGGTCCTTTGATTATGAACAGCTGAGGAGCTTTAAAGTGCACGTGATGGCCAGAGACAACGGTTCTCCTCCTCTCAGCAGTAACGTGACCGTCAGTGTGTTCATATCAGACGTTAATGACAACTCTCCTCAAATACTGTATCCAGCCCCGGAGGGCAACTCCTTCATGACCGAGCTGGTCCCCAAAGCTGCACACGGAGGCTCTCTGGTGTCCAAAGTGATCGCTGTGGACGCCGACTCTGGACAGAACGCCTGGCTGTCCTACCATATAGTCAAATCCAGCGATCCGGGACTCTTCTCTATCGGTGTCCACAGTGGAGAGATCAGGACGCAGCGGGACATTTCTGAGTCTGACAGCATGAAACAGAACCTGATTGTGGCAGTGAAAGATAACGGACAGCCCTCTCTCTCTGCCACCTGCTCCATGTATTTACTCATTTCTGATAACTTGGCTGAGGTGCCAGAGCTGAAGGACATTTCTTATGATGAGAAGAATTCCAAACTGACCTCTTATCTGATCATCGCGCTGGTGTCTGTGTCCACCTTTCCTGACCTTCATCATCATCATCCTGGGTGTGAGGTTCTGTCGCAGGAGAAAGCCCAGAATGTTGTTTGACGGAGCAGTAACCATCCCCGGCGCTTATCTCCCTCCTAATTACGCCGATGTTGACGGCACAGGAACTTTACGCAGCGCTTACAATTATGACGCCTACCTGACAACAGGGTCTAGAACCAGTGACTTTAAGTTTGTGACATCTTACAATGACAACACACTTCCTGCTGAGCAGACTCTGAGGAAAAGCCCCACTGACTTTGCTGATGTGTTTGGTCAGCTGGAGGAGTCTCCAGAGGTAGGCCACCAGCTCCATTTCATGTTTGATTAGAACTGATGTGTTATTAAGGACAATGTGCTCCAGCAGTTGTCTCTGTCTAATAGCAAAGTTATATTTTCATTTATATAATGAAGTGAAAATCTTTTTATGAACTTTTTGAGAGATGCATTGAATTCACAAATCATCACTTAGCTAGAGGTATTTCAGTTTCACTCATATTTGTGTTGTGTGTGTGTGTGAGGTGTCTAGAAGAGTTTTGCTACTTTGTTTTAAACTCTTGTTCCTCAAAATATTCAGCCCTTGTTCGTGAATTTGAAATTTGTAAAGTCTTATCAAAAGGAAGGTCACCTCAAAGCAGAAAGATGGCTTTTCAAACGTTTCCCAACAAACTTCCTGCTTCCTCTGTGGAGAAACGATATTCTTGTTGCATAAAAGTGTTAT
>NW_026621778.1:0-4913 GCF_003711565.1 Takifugu flavidus | reverse complement strand
CAGGTGGGGAAGGTGGAAGCCATCATGGCTGCAAAGCGGCCAACCACCAAGAAGCAGGTGCGGTCGTTCCTGGGTCTTGTGGGTTGGTACAGGCGCTTTATACCAAACTTTTCAGCGAAGGCGTCTGTACTGACAGAGCTGACCCGCAAGAGCCAACCCAACAAGGTGGAGTGGAAGGAGGAGTGCGAGAGCGCGTTCCAGGACTTAAAGGACTCTTTATGTCAAGAGCCAGTGCTCCTCAGTCCAGACTTTGAGAGAACATTTACGGTGCAGACCGATGCTTCAGAGAGAGGCCTGGGTGCGGTCCTCTTGCAGGGGGATGAAGGACAGTTGCAACCAGTGGCTTATATTAGCCGGAAGCTGCTACCCAGAGAGCAGAACTACTCAACGGTCGAAAAAGAGTGTCTCGCAATAAAATGGGCACTGGACTCCTTCAAATATTATTTGTTGGGGCGTAAATTTGTGCTCGAGACGGACCACAAAGCTTTGTCCTGGCTGCGGTGTATGCGGGACACGAATGCTAGGATCACAAGGTGGTTCTTGGCTATACAGCCATTTGATTTTGATGTGTTGTACAGAGCAGGGAAGATGAACTGTACTGCTGACTTCCTCTCTAGGATGCCACAGGGGGCATTTTCAGAAGGGGGGGGAAATGTCACGGAGTGAGCCGTGCCACATACGCACACACTTCATACGCACACACTTCATACGCACACACAAACATTTCATTTCCATTCTGTTCCGTCTAGGGTTACTCGGTTTAGGCATTTCATACAAACCACTTTTTACCATAGCTCACCAGCAGGACATACTTTCTCGTTTGGGGAAACCGAAGGACTGGTCCATGATTGTATATATGGAGGGGTTTCGCGGGGTGCTACGGCACAATCTATTTTAGCGGGGGTGTTTTATTGGGGTAAATTGAACATGTATTTTACTGTGCACTGGTGGTTGTTGGTGGTGGAAATTTGTTTTGGAAGTTTTACGCATATTTTGTATTTTCTTTTCGGTTGTAATTTTGAGTTTGTAAATGTATTAGTGAGCATAATAATTTTGATGATTGGTTTCACCTGTGGGAGGGGCTACAGGTAAAAAGCCCTGTAGTAGGCCCAAGACAGGGCTTCTTGTTGGTTATTGAGTTGGTTGGTCATTGTTTTGGAGAAAAAGAAAATTGTTGGAAAGAGTTAAAGTGGTGGGTGTAAGAGTGTGCAGGGTCTGTATGTGTTGTATGGATTTAGCCTGGCATCTTCTGACGCTACTTTATTTTTGGTAAATTAAAATACATTTTTGAGGAAAGAATCTCCCATCTCCCTCTGTCTCCTCCACCGCCGTTCGTCCTTGCGACACTCCCCCTATCTGATTCTGATTTCTAAATTGCCCATGGTCTGTTCTCAATCCCTAGCCTCATTATTCCAACCCAAACCGATGTCCCCATACCCAAACCCAATCTCGTGCCCGCTAAGCTTGTACCTATCAATCAAACCCACCTCAAACTAAGCCTAAATTTGACTCAGCCCGCATACGGGAGAGCCCATAGGAGGTAGGGTACGAAAAATAGGACAAGTGCAGTGCCACATGGCCTAACGAGGCTAAGGAGAAGGTAAGTATAGGGAGGCAAAAGAGAGGAAAGGGAGAAATGAGGTTAAGGAAAGGGGGAGAACCAAGGAAAAGATGGCATGAAGAAGGAGAGGGGAGGAAGGGAAGGATGAAGAGAAAAGGTTAAGTTCAAAAGAGGGAAAAAGGAATCAAAAGTAAAAATAAAAATGAAAAGGAATAAAACAGGGGAGATGTTACAGGGAAACACAAATTCAATTAGAAACAGGGGAAACAACAAATACAAAAGATAAAATACAAGGGAAGGGAAGGGACATTAAATTGAAAATAAAAAAAACATGAAAAGCAAAAAGCGATGGGAGTATAAAAGGGGAAACGGAAATTAGAGACCTCAGAAGGTCCAAAGATTCGGAGGGAGCAACATCAAAAATTTAAATGATTAGGAAACGGGAGAAGGGGCAAAAAGCAACGGGACCATTTTTATGTTGACGGCCAAGGGGCCACCATATTTAAAAGATCAGCCCGCCTGATGAAGGCCAAAACTGGCCGAAACGTCGCGGCACCAGGCTGATCGCAACTAAGGCCATAAGAGCCTCAATTTTTGGACACCCCACCACCTAGGGTGGTGGACATTTAACTTTTGGGTGGGAGTCTCTGCCTGGGACCCCCTTGGATGGCCAGTGCTCTGCTTTCCAGGGGCTTCGCCCCAGGGGAAAGCCTACCCTAACACCTAACCCTACCCTAACCCTAACCCTACCCCTAAACCCTAACCCTAACCCTAACCTAACCCTAACCCTAACCTAACCCTAACCCTACCCCAACCCTAACCCTCTAACCCTAACCCTAACCCTATCCTAACCCAATTATTAAATATTACATCTGAATATCAAGCTAATTTAATTTGGCATTTAGGGGGTTAAAATGGCAGGGTGAAAAAATGAAAAGAAAAAACATCGCGTATATCGTGTTTTTTTTAAAAAAAAGCGATGCCACAGCAGGCACTATATAAGGGACACGAGTTCGCAAAAAGGGACCATTTGCTTTTCAACCAGCGTATGGAACACATCGTCCACAGCCAATACAGCGAGCCAGCTTCTGGTTATTTAGTGTGCCCTACCTGAAGAAGACCCATAGGGGGTCGAAACGTCGTTTTTTTGCACACTCTTCCTTAGTTATTTAATACATTTATTGATTTTGTTTTATTTTACTTACCTTTTAGAAAAGGGAGAAATTAAAGAAAAAAGAAAAAAAAATACTTACCCTTAAAAATATTAAAAATACTTACCTTTTTCCTTTCCTATTTTTTGGAAGCGATTTTATTTCAAAAAACTTTCTAAAATAAATAACTTTCTATTTTTTGGAAAGCACTTTTAGTTCAAAAAAAACTTTCTAAAATAAATAATTACCTTGATTTATGGAGCCGGGTTGGACGGAGGTGTGCTATGGCAGGGGTCGCCAGCGTGCCCATCGTCAACAACAAGGATTTCAGGGTTATGGGAGGTGGTTGGGAGGAAGGACCGTGCTTTCCCTGTCTCGTATGGGAGGCAGGGTTCATTCCCCTACCCTAACCCTAACCCTAACCCTAACCCTAACCCTTCTAACCCTAACCCTAACCCCTAACCCTAACCTAACCTCTAACCCTAACCCTCTAACCCTAACCCTAACCCCCTAAACCTAACCCTCTAACCTACCCTCTACCCTAACCCTCCTACCCCCTAACCCAACCCACCTAACCCCTAACCCTCTACCCTACCCTAAACCCACCCCTAACCCTAACATCAACCCCAACCCCTAACCCTAACCTCAACCTCTCTAACCCTAACCTCAACCCTAACCCTAACTAACTCTGATTAATTATCCCTCCCCCTATCTGATTCTGATTTCTAATTGCCCATGGTCCTGTTCTCAATCCTAGCCTCATTATTCCAACCCAAACCGATGTCCCATACCCAAAACCCAATCTCGTGCCCGCTAAGCCTTGTACCTATCAATCAAACCCACCTCAAACTAAGCCCAATTTGACTCAGCCCGCATACGGGAGAGCCCATAGGAGGTAAGGGTACGAAAAATAAGGACAAGTGCAGTGCCACATGGCCTAACGAGGCTAAGGAGAAGGTTGAAGTATAGGGAGGCAAAAGAGAGGAAAGGGAGAAATGAGGTTAAGGAAAGGGGGAGAACCAAGGAAAAGATGGCATGAAGAAGGAGAGGGAGGAAGGGAAGGATGAAGAGAACAGGTTAAGTTCAAAAGAGGGAAAAAGGAAATCAAAAGTAAAAATAAAAAGGAATAAAAAAAAAACAGGGGAATGTTACAGGGAAACACAAATTCAATTAGAAAACAGGGGAAACAACAATAGAAAAGATAAAATACAAGGGAAGGGAAGGGACATTTAAATTGAAAATAAAAAAACATGAAAAGCAAAAGCGATGGGAGTATAAAAGGGGAAACGGAAATTAGAGACCTCAGAAGGTCCAAAGATTCGGAGGGAGCAACATCACAAAATTGAAATGATTAGGAAACGGGAGAAGGGGCAAAAAGCAACGGGACCTTTTTATGTTGACGGCCAAGGGGCCACCATATTTAAAAGATCAGCCCGCCTGATGAAGGCCAAAACTGGCCGAAACCGTCGCGGCACCAGGCTGATCGCAACTAAGGCCATAAGAGCCTCAATTTTTGGAAACCCCACCACCTAGGGTGGTGGACATTTAAGTTTTGGGTGGGAGTCTCTGCCTGGGACCCCCTTGGATGGCCAGTGCTCTGCTTTCCAGGGGCTTCGCCCCAGGGGAAAGCCTAACCCTAACCTAACCTAACCCTAACCCCAACCCCTAACCCCTAACCCTAACACCGCCAACCCTAACCCCTAACCCTAACCCTCTCACCCTAACCCTAAAACCTAACCCAAACCCTAACCCTAACCCTAACAACCCTATAACCCTAACCTAACACCTAACCCCAACCCTTAACCCGAAACCTAAACCCCCCCTAACCCTAACCCTAACCCTCTAACCTAACCCTAACCTTAACCCCTCCCTAACCTAACCCCAACCCCTAACCCCCTAACCCTAACCCCCTATTCTGAGGACGGGAGACAAACTTACCACACACAAAAAAGAAAAAAAAAAAAAAAAAAAAAGAGGAAAAACAGACCAATTTGGGACAGGAGAGTACATAAATTAATTTAAAAATTTAAACAAACAACTAATTGGATTTAACACAAACAGGATTACAAGAACTTAAATTAAAAAACAAAGGAAAACACTAATTTGGAACTATTGGAGATTTCCTATACTTGGAAATTGGAGCAAGAAATCTTCGAAAACTCTCTCCACACTCGCCGCCCCTGACCGGAGTTTACAAAAGC
>NW_026621777.1:0-4411 GCF_003711565.1 Takifugu flavidus | reverse complement strand
GCCGGGTTACCGCGCTCTTCCAGCCCTGACCTTAGACGTGATCTGGCGCTGGTGTGACTTTCAAACCCAAAAGGAAGCTAACGGGAAGCTAAGAACTTTTGAGTTCGTCAGGCTGTGCTACGCTCGATGCTCGGAGACTCGCTACAACACAACGAGCTGTCGATATTCCAGTTTAAACCTGGTCTTAAATCCTCCTGGCATCAGTTTCACATCAAACTCTACCTGGAAAATCCTTCCTGACCTGACTCCTTCCTGATGTCTTCAAGGCAACGGAGCCATTTTTGTTCTGTGCCAAGCGGGAGCAACATTCCACCTCTGACTCAGCCGACACCCCCCCCCCCCCCCAAACCCCCCAGAGTCAGACGCTGAAATGCTGACAGATGAGCAGCAGCAGCAGCAGATTAGACGGAGAAACGGGGCGGGAAGCGTCGTTCTCGGCTGCGAGCGCTGCTTCCGGGAGGTTGGTTTTGCCACAACAACATATGGTGACAAAGCTGCCGGTTCTGCCGGCTCAGACGGGCTTTTGGTTCGTCAGTGTTCCCTCAAATGTCATTGGCAGGATTATTGCGGGAGGAATTATCCGAAATCCCGGTTGGGTGGAGTTCAGGGACCACGGCGAAACGGAAGGTTCGATTCCTCTGGAGCCTTGCTTTGAAAATCCCGACATTCCCGCCGATGGTTTGGCTTCACGTAACGACGCCACGCGAGCGCCGGTCTGAGACGAGACCTCGCCGTCCCCGGAGCCCCGCCGTGCTAATTTATGACGTCCGTTTGACGTCTATGACTACCGCCACTGCCCCCCCCCACTCCATCCAGGAAGAGCGACGGCGAGATAATTAATGCGTTTGTGAGTCCGCGCTTCCCTGACACACTTGACTCCATTTAATAAATGATGTCCCATCTTTTCCCATTCATTATAATGTCATTAAGACATATTAATTCCCCCTGCTGCTCTAACCTTTTAGCCTGCGTTAGCACGGTAGCCCCCTCTCGCTGCTGAGTCCCACTTCCTGGTTCCAACGTGTTGTAGCGCTAAGGCTAACGGACATAAACAAGGACAGGACGACGGTGGTGGCGAGCGCGAGCGTCCGCCGGCCTCCGAAGGCGCTCGACAGAGCGTGTGGAAGTCGAACTTCCGAGAAGGTGTTAAGTGCTTCCAGCCCGCAGGTACCAGGACGGTCTCCGCTGACCCACTTTCAGATGTAGGAAACCTCATTTTGAACACGGGAGCGATTTGTGATTTATTACCCGGACAAGGATGAGTCGGCAAAAGAGGATGGTTTTGGTTTCCCAGTGGGAAAGCCCAATGTTTCGTGAATTCCAGGAGTTTTGTTTTGAAAACGCCGTTCACAGAGGAAGTTCCTGTGTTGGATTTGTTATCGAAGCAACATTCCTAAAAAAGAAGTCGGCTTTTTCCCAGCGGTTGAACCAGATGAGCAGCAGCTAGCCTCCGTCCTTGAATCGGCCCGGGATCGAGGACGCCTGATTGTGGTAACTGCTCGTTAATAACAGGTGGGCAGCGTTAAACACTGCGGCGCCGCGGCCCGATCCCCCCCCCCCCCCATGCCTTAATCATAGCCGACTAAAAACCTAAGCTGTCTCCAGATCAGTGGCCAGGGACTCATTTTATCCGGCGCCGCTAAACATATTTTGCAGAGCCCATTTGCCGTAAATTGCAGCTATTAATCGTCAACTCAAACGGGCACCTGCGTTGGAGAGGAGCGGGAATTCCAGGGAAAGTCGGCAGGACCGCTGCCGGGAACACAGAACCAGATGGATTTGTTGGCATTTTGGAGCTTTAAAAGAGGAGCAACAATTTGAGTCGTCTGGAAGATCGAAGACGTCACTTTAAAGTCTGATCACGATAAATCTCTGAAGTTTTCCTCCACTTCTTCTGTTTATTGTTCCCTCAATTAGACGCTCGCTGCAACTCCTCCACAACTGCTCACTGTGTCAGATTTGCTGCCAAATCTTATTTTCCTCTGTCTGCTGGAGTTCTGTGGGATTTGAAGATTACCTCTGGAGCTGGCAGACGCTCCGGCCTCCTCCGAAGGCGCTAACGTGGATCCCAATGCAGGCTCTGCCCTGAATCCGCTCTGGCCGCATTTCCCTCTGTTTCCTTACACTTTCATAATAATCTCTTCACTTTCCCACAACACCTAACCAGCTGGAGTCCTAACCTGCTGGAGTCCTAACCTGCTGGAGTCCTAACCTGCTGGAGTCCCAACCTGCTCGAGTCCTAACCTGCTCGAGTCCTAACCTGCTCAAGTCCCAACCTGTTGGAGTCCTAACCTGGTCGAGTCCTAACCTGGTCGAGTCCCAACCTGCTCGATAGTCCCAACCAGCTCGAGTCCCAACCTGCTGGAGTCCTAACCTGCTGGAGTCCTAACCTGCTGGAGTCCTAACCTGCTGGAGTCCTAACCTGCTGGAGTCCAAACTGCTGGAGTCCCAACCTGCTGGAGTCCCAACCTGCTGGAGTCCCAACCTGCTGGAGTCCTAACCAGCTCGAGTCCTAACCAGCTCGAGTCCTAACCTGCTCGAGTCCTAACCTGCTCGAGTCCTAACCTGCTGGAGTCCTAACCTGCTGGAGTCCCAACTGCTGGAGTCCTAACCTGCTGGAGTCCCAACCTGCTGGAGTCCCAACCTGCTGGAGTCCCAACCATGCTCGAGTCCCAACCTGCTCGAGTCCCAACCTGCTCGAGTCCCAACCTGCTCGAGTCCCAACTTGCTCGAGTCCCAACCTGCTGGAGTCCCAACCTGCTGGAGTCCTAACCTGCTGGAGTCCTAACCTGCTGGAGTCCTAACCTGCTGGAGTAGTCCCAACCTGCTGGAGTCCCAACCTGCTGGAGTCCTAACCAGCTCGAGTCCTAACCTGCTGGAGTCCCACCTGCTGGAGTCCCAACCTGCTGGAGTCCCAACCTGCTGGAGTCCTAACCAGCTCGAGTCCTAACCTGCTGGAGTCCCAACCTGCTGGAGTCCCAACCTGCTCGAGTCCCAACCTGCTCGAGTCCCAACCTGCTGGAGTCCTAACATGAGGGCTGGAGTCCAACCTGCTCGAGTCCCAACCTGCTGGAGTCTAACCTGCTGGAGTCCCAACCTGCTGGAGTCCTAACCTGCTGGAGTCCTAACCTGTTGGAGTCCCAACCTGCTGGAGTCCTAACCTGCTGGAGTCCTAACCTGCTCGAGTCCTAACCTGCTCGAGTCCTAACCTGCTCGAGTCCTAACCTGCTCGAGTCCTAACCTGCCACCACTTCGCCGTGGGCGATTTTCTCGACGAGCCCACTTTAACAAGCGTCTCCATCATTTCGGCTTCAAAGTTAAAAGTAAACTAAGTTCGTCAACTTTCTGCATAATTCCGTCAATATTCCATCCAGCTCTGAAACCGAGACGTTTTTCCTCCTCGACGAACTTCCCACAATGCTTTGCAGTCAGGATTTGACAGTTTCTGACCTACTTTCCTCAGACCCTCGCAGATTTTCCCAGTGAGAGAAAAATCCCAGTCGGCTTGTTGGTATTTCTTGTTTTGGCATTCCTGTGGGGGGGGGGGGGGGCAATGGCAGCCGTGACTGAAACGCGGCCTGCCGCTTACCCTGGAACAACCCCCCGCCTCAGCCGCATCGTGCGGACCGCCGCCGCGCCGGCGTTCCCCTCACAATATTCGCCTGAGCCAGATTTCACAGAGCGGCGGCAGATTCCCTCCGGTCCGCGTCTCCCGGCATTTTCTGCCTCGGCGTCCACACGTGGCTGTGACGCCGCGTCGGGATCAGCCTCGGCGTGTAATTGGTCAGAGGCGAGCGCGCGCGTGCACGTGGCTAGTGTGTCCCCCGTAAATGACAGTAGGGAAACCGGCGAGTTGAAGGATGGTTCCGCCCCCCGGCCCCTGGTGGACAGCTGGACCAGTCCTGGCTTTACCGTCACTCCCATGGTCCTTCTAGTGGGTGAGAGGTTACCAGGGTTGCCAGTTCAAATCCGGGGATCGGTCATGGGGTGGGGTGCCCCGGAGCGCGTGTGTGTGTGTGCTGTCATAAATGCTACTTAGTGAGGACCTAAGTGCAAATCTTAGTTTTAGTCACGATGTAAAACGTGTTTGAAGGTTTGAGGTTCAGGTTACAGTTGTGCTCAAAGGGTCAGGCGATGGTTAAGGTTGGGGTGGGGTCAAGGCCCGCGGTGTGTGTGTGTGTGTGTGTGTGTGTGTGTTTGCTCTGTCTGATCGTGCAGCCCATAAAACCCCACCTGTTCCTCTCCACTAATCTAATCTGGTCCCTCACACACTCCTGTGGTGTCCGCTTCCACCGCCGCCGACACACAACGTCCGACCCCGAAACCTTCTCAGGCACCGAGCGAGTGTGTGTTTCTGCTTGGCGTGTGTTTCCTGGACCGCGTATACGTGTCACGCGTGTCCTCTGTTAGC
>NW_026621776.1:0-5087 GCF_003711565.1 Takifugu flavidus | reverse complement strand
GACTGAATGGCATGAAGGATCTGGGATTGGTCCATGTAACTGCAAATGGCATGGCTGACTCTGGTGTTTCCAAGGGAGCATAAAGAGCAGTAGAGGCGGAGAGTGTGGTGATGAAAGGTCAAAAGGTCTTCCAGTTCTGACAGCTCCAGAATGTCAAAAGACCTAAACATAGTTTATCACACACAACAAATGAGGATTTCAGCATAGATGCTTCCTGAGGTTTAATTCAAAGTGGCGTTAACTTTGCACATATTTAAGATCTACAAAGAAGGAATCAAGTCTAAAACTCCAAAGTGTCAAATTCCAAACTAAAGAGGAATAAAAGGCAACAATACAACACAACAGCAATGTTTGGCACGGGAGAGGAGCATCTACAGGTTTATTGTGGATCAATAACAAAGAGGAAAGTCTAGAGGGTCCAGGTGGTGATTATTGGTGAGCTTTAATAATTCACTGTTGCAATAATAAATTTGATTTATACTTATTATTCATATGTATCACCTGTTTTCATCCGGAATTTGAAGGTTCATGGCTTGCAGGGCCTCAGAGCATTGGATTCTCCATCCTCTGTAAACATCTGGCTGGTCCACGTTCACCTTCACTGCCTGGCTGGGAAGCCTTGTCCATGAAACTGGTTTGAGTTGCTGGACCTGGATCCTTGGTGGACAGTGGGGAGCAGTGTTACACCTTTGACTGCGAAGCAAACCAGCAGACAGTGGCATCGCGTTCTGGATAAAGAAAGAAACAAAATCAAACAAAGTCTGACAAATGAAATATTAAAACATAAATCATGAAATTTTTTTATAACAAGCCAAAATGTAAAGAATATTTAATCCGATTTTAAAAAATAGAATACATTACATATCAAGCAGACAAGGCAAATAATTATTTACCTTTATGCACCCAAATTCAAACTGAAACATGTTGTTGGTGGTGGGTCTGACAAACACAGCTGGAAACAGCTTGGTACAGGCTTCCACCTGAGCAGTAAACATGTCCAGATTAATTCAATCATTATTGTTAAACAGAGACATATATCTTGTTATAAGCTTTAAATGGAGTTAACAGACATGAATTGGACTGAAATAAACTTAACATTAGAAACTTACAACCACAAAAAACTGTTGTACGCCTCAGCATGCTTATGGATTTGACATTTATTTCATATATTTACTATCATTTGATAAATTTAACACAAGAATAACCCAAAACACATGATCACACTTAAGGATGTTCAAAGAATTTTGAATTTTATACACATCTGTCAGTTTAGTTTCCCAGATCAGCAGTATAAAATTCATATTTATGAAATGAAAATGGAAACAGAGAAATGGGAAATTTGGAGGAGTAAGAAAGACACAATTTGTTACCAATCAAATAGTTTCTTGGGAGACCTACTTGGAAGAAAGTAGACATCTCCACTCCGTTAGAGGTAAAGGTGAGCAGTCCAGTGTCTGTATCGATTAAACAACCAATCTCCAACCCTGAACTTCTGCGGCTCTGAGAGAGGCCTGTTGCCTCTCCAGCACAGACCATGTAACAGACAGATCGCTTTACGCTGTGGAAAAAGGTCATTAATGTTCCACATGATGCCGAACTGGAGTCAAAGAGCAGAACACAGGCTGTCAGGTGTGAGAGGACAAGGCATTAATGAAACAGACTTGCAGCGGTGCAGGAAACCAACCTTTCTCTGACTTTACCACTCTCATCTCCCAGGGTCACAGTTACCGTATGAACATTGTCAGGGTCAAAAGTCGCCTCATGTTGGTGAAAGTTTGACGTCACCCAACCTACCCACACATTGAAAGGCTCCTGGCCTGGAAGGACCCGAACTGAGTAATAATACTGGAACACAAAGGTCGTTCGTTTTATCTAAACTGACAAATAGACCTGCCATTAAACTTTTAATTTATTTGTAAAGCTAAAATGAAGCCTTACTCTTGAGCTGTGGATAAGTTGCTCATAGTTGTCTTTATCAACTACAACATCTTCCAGAAGCCGCGCAGATGAGTTGCTGCTTACAAGTCCAGGTTTGCTCCTTTTAAGCATGAACCTGAAGAAAAAACAATGATTTATAACATACAAACAAATTGGTTGTTAATGAAGACTAACTGGGCTGTTGTGCTATCCTCATATTTACTACTGCACGAGCTGCATCCATATAAAATGTAATCATATACTGTACATTATTGTGTGACTGGATCCAAATTTTATGGGTTTGTCTTTGTCTTCATTCCCAATAATGGTTGATTAATGTTTACATTTATTTACTTTACGCCCTACCGATGCTTAAGTCTCGATGTTTTTTCTTGATTATGATCCTTGTGGTTGAGCTCATCTCTCGAACCAGCAAAAGTCAGGGCCGACTTCCTCAGCACTTCAAAGTCAGAGTCCACCTCCTCCAGTTCTTTCCTTCCTAGAAGGACAAAAGATTTAATTACAGCCGGACCCATGGGAGATTAAACAGAACCAAGCATCAAGGTCACACTGCTACAATGTCAGCCATAATCTGAATAAATATTAAAATTACTGTTGTAACATCTGTAGCAATGCTAAGGATATTTCAGAGGTTCCAGAGCATATTGAGATTTAAACATATTTGATAAGATATCAAATATAATCTCATTTTAACCTGGAGACAGAGAGTTGGATGCTATCGGAAGGACACCCCCCACAGGGCTAACGAGGACAGAAGCACATTCAATGTGCATGCTGAGCCGGAAAAAGCTTATCTCACTGCCTCCATTGTGGTGCGCACACAACCGCTGAGAGACCCTCAGGCTGGATAAAGATTCCACTGAGCCATTGACTCTGGTGACCTTGAATAACATTTAGAAGTATTAGTTTGGTCTGTTGAACAGCACATAAACAATCCTTATTAAATAATAATAAAATAACATTTGATTTAAGGTGCCTTTCTGAACACTCAAGGACACTAAACAAAAATTAATAAAGTGGAAAAAATAATTTAAAATAAGAACAGGGGAAATAAATGGAATTTGAAATGAAAATATGAATGAAAATAGATAATTAGGCAATTATGAGAGTGGGCCTTCATTGACTAAAAAAGTTTTAGAATAAAAGCCTCTAGCCTAAATATCTTACCTGTACATTGGGATGATCGGGCATTATTGAGCTAAACTGAGGCTGTTGCCAACTTATCCACAGAGCTGGGTCTCTGGCCATGTTGGCAGCAAATGGGTGATATCCCTCCTGTTGGCCATAGACAGTGAAGTACTGAAGAGAAGCCACGCAGCGGCCAAAGTTTAGCCTCCCCACCTGGTTCACTCCAACACTGACCACTGGCAACAGCCCTAAGACACCAAGGAAAATAACTGGGTTGTATGGGGTTGTTTCTTTTGAAAGAAGAAACTGTGTTTATGATTCATTTTCATTTTACTACATTGTTTAAACAACGAACCATCACTGATCTCAAAGTCTTTGGCAGCCAGTTCTGAGCCTCTGCCATCAAATAGCAACTCCCCATTCAGTGTGATCATCATGGTACATTCATCCATGTCCACCAAACAACCCACAACATCGCCTTTCTGCCACGGACGTCCCAGCGGGTCGGCGCCCTGATGGTACCACTGCGCCTGAACACGATGAAAACCAAGAGTTCAGAAAGAGGGAGTCAAGAGCAAAATATCACATTGAATTTTGAAAGAAGAAGAAAGAAAGAAGAAAGAAAGATTTTTTGATTTTTACACAAACACTTTATTTACACAAATTCACACTTTTAAAAAAACAGTGCTAACAACAAAATAAATAGAATCAACAAAAACTAGTTACTCCACAAGGAGTTTTCCACTGTCCGATTGATCCAAAAGTGTCCTTTACAACATTCAAACACACACAAAAAACATTGTCTCTCGCCCGGAACAGAAATGGGCACTGGTCTGACATAGTAGGATCCTACAGAGGGAAAAAACAACGGTGGCCTGTCACGCAGGCTCCAGCAGGGGGGGGCTCCATCCCTTCCCAGCCAGTCGGCCTACAAGCTGGTGCTCTTGTTGGACAGTTCTCAGTTGTTTCCTGGCTTTGCCCATGTGCTTCTTCAGCCTGAAGATCTCAGGGTCAGTCAGGTCCGACGTTGCTCTGTGTTTGATCCAATGGCCGGCTGACTGGATGAACAGGGGCTTGTCGGGGAAGTAAATCCCCAAATCAGGGCCCCTCATGCCTTTGGTCTTCGTGAGAAAGTTCTTGATCATGCTCTGGGGGTACAAGTCATCCCTCTCGCTGTCCGCCACCGTGTTCGACAGCTCACTGGCATCGGACGTGTACTCTTGGTCGCTGGTATCTGTGGCAGCGGCTGCATCCTCCAGCCGTCCAGCTTTTCTGTCACCACCGTCGTTCATTCCATTTTTCTGCTTTCTGCGCCGCTTTGCGGGAGCTGGCCACCATTCAGACACCCCCGCTGCCCTCACTTGTACCTGCACCTCCCTCACCCAGCTCACCTGTGCTAACGCTCACCTCACCCTGCTCACCTGTGGTCATTCCTCCCTCACCAAGCTCGCCAGCCATTTTCCCTGGCGCCCCACGCTCACCTGTCTCCTGCCCCACGTCACCTACAGCTACACCCTGTTTGCCGGTTTGACCCATGTCCCCCGTCTCTCCTGCCTCACCCAGTTCACTTATTTCACTCATTCCATCACCAGTCTCACCCAGCCCGCCCAACACTTCAAATGCCACCCCAGTTGGATCCATTTCCTTCCCCGCCTCACCACTCTCGCCAGTCACTTCCACCACCATCTCCACATTTTCATTCTCTCCACTCACCTCAGTCACACGCACACACTCACTCCCTTTTCCCTCCGCCTTCGACTCCATCTCCGCGCCGTCCGGAGCAGCGGGGGCCCCCTCCGCACCGCACCGCACCGCACCGCCGACGCCTCGCTGCCGGAACGGGTTCCGCCGCCACCGCGTCCGGGACGGCGCGGCTCGGACAAGCCCTGGCGAGATGTCCCTCCTCGCCACAGTTAAAACATTTAAGGGCAGAGGAGGTAGCAAATAAAACGTAATCAAAGTCGCCCACACGGACGACAAAACGCTAATTAAACTCCTCCGCCCTGCTGTTCAGAATCACG
>NW_026621775.1:0-5141 GCF_003711565.1 Takifugu flavidus | reverse complement strand
ACGAGGCTTTCCTACTAACAATTGTGTCGAAAAACATTCAAAGCTTCGAGACTTCAGTGATGGTGACATCTGTTGGACAACTGAAGCCATAGCAGCCTCCATCGAGCACGCTGAAGCCCTGGCACTGTTTCAATCCCATGACGCCAATAAAAGCTCATCGTGTGGTCATCCAGGTTTTTGTTCATTCATACCAAATAATGATTATAGTCATTACAATAAAATATGCAGATGCTCTCCTCCTTACTAATACACATTCAAGACTAACCCAAAATAAATGCAAATTATATTAAGGGTTCAGTGTTGGTTAAGGGTTTATTGAACACTTTGAGATTATTTAAAAACTATACTCAAAGTCCCTAACAGGATGAGAGATCCTTCCACTTGGCAAATGATCATGGTGTTGGAATTCAGAAACATTGTTTTTCTGTGTGTTGTGTGAAGTGTTTTGAGGAAAACCTTAAAAATAGTTTGTCATTTGGGGACTTGTATGTTTGATTTGGAATAATTATTCACAGAAGCAGACAAGTTATTTCCTCTTCACAGGTTTTTATTGAGAAATCTCATTTTTCCTGCTGTTGCAGGCTTCAGTCTGCTCCTCTTCTGGCTGACCAGCTCCCCAGCTTTGGAAAATATCCTTTCACAGGGAACAGATGATGTTGGGATGCACAGAACTTGGATGTGTGGCGGGGTGGAGAGAGGTGAACGGTTCAGACAACGCCACCTGGGGAATTTCACCCCAGGAATTAACCGGAACAGCACGCGCAGATACGGTTCTTTCCAGAGGCAGAGACACACTGTTAGAAAAAGACCGTCGTTTTTACAGGAAAACGCTGGCAGCTGGGGTTACCAGAGAATTCCTGTAAAAAAACCAACAGGACAGTAAATAAATTTACAAAGAAAATATGTAAATGGTTTTACAGTGAATGCCAAGGCTGAACTGTTAATTCTACAAAAAAAATCTATCAATTTCAGGATCATTGTTGTATATAAATAGATCATTTCCTGTACTTTTTACATGTAACTACTTATTATGCGTCAATAAATTGTAAAATTAACGTGGAACTACCAGGTAAAAAACGATTTAAACTGGTAGAACAGTAAAACTTTGCATGTTAAATGGAGCTGTTCTGTATATTATACATACAAGCTACTCATTATATGCAGTAGCTGTATGTTTTAATAATCAGTTTAAAATGATTAGAACTACACCAAAAAAATGCAAAAATACATCATGATAAAAGACAAGAGAATATCACTTTTAGGAAATTTATTGAACAGCCATTGTGATTAGTTGCAAACAATTAGATTCATTTTTCAAAATATAGAGCATGCAAAGAAGTTGGGGTCCAGGGTTGTGTTGCTGGTTTCTTCCTGCAGTTGCTTGGAGGAGCCACTCATCAGCCACGCTGGCGCCGCAGGCAGACGCACCTGCGGGCTCTCTTCAATCTACCATGCTATCTTCCCTGCTTGTTCGAGGTCTCCATGTCGTCTGCTGGATCTGTGAATGTGGCAGAATCGGACTCCTGAGATTCCTGCAGTCCAGGAGGACTGCCTTTGTGTCCTTGGTGTCTTCCCGGCACGGTCGAGGTCCCTGTGCCGTCCGCAGGACCGGTGAACGTTCGCAGGTCCCAGACGACATGGAGACCTCGAACAAGCAGGGAAGACGCCAAGGGAACAGGCAGAACAAAGCATCAAAGCCACAACACACAGGAGTTCTGTCCTTAAATGGTACGGTAGATTGAAGAGAGCCCGCAGGTGTGTCTGCATGCGGCGCCAGCCGTGGCTGATGAGTGGCTCCTCCAAGCAACTGCAGGAAGAAACCAGCAACACAACCTGGACCCACACAAAAAAAGAACTTTCAAGCATTGGCTCTTTTTTAACTGCTGAACAGACAGAGTTACAGGTCATACTTTATCTGTGTTATTTTTTGCTAAAACATATTCTATTTGAGTAATTGAAGATAGACAAGATTTTTACAATACTGTGGAACATTGTTGGATAACAAGGACAACAAGCAGGTGGCAGAACCTCTTCATAGAAAGTTACAAAATGCACCTTTAAAAACTTGCATGTTGTACATTTAACAAAGTGAAAATTAACAGCACCTCTTCTCTAGGAGTCATCAGAGTCCTTGTTTAGCCTTCACGCCACTCATGATAAGCGAGATCCTGTATTAGGGTCAGAACTCGAGGGTTCACGTTGAGACGACGCTTTGAGTTTTTATTCTCTACTTTGGTTCCTTTTTCTGGGTTTATCAGAAAAAAAACACCTGTAGAATAAAAGCATATAAAACATATTAAGCATTTTAATGAGTTAAAAGAAGACTACAGGAATGAATGAATACACACATCCATATATAAACAAACAGTCTGAGTCTGGGTCCGAGCCAAGACTCAAAGTCATATCAAAACCAATGCTGCACCCAGAGCCAAGGCCGAGAATCAGACCCACACCAAGACCAGGTGTGATTACGGCTCTTAGTCTGGGTCTGACTCTTGGCCTTGGCTCTGGGTGCAGTCCGGACTCCAGGTCCCAGGAAATGTTTACTCACCTTTGAAGAAACTCCAGTGTAGAAGCCAGCTCAGATGGATAATGGATGTTGAAACAGTAGTAGCTCCCAAACATTAGCCACAATGCAGAAATGAAGGAAGAGATGTTTGTGTTGACAAGGTTCCGATCCAGACTCAGCATGTACCTTGTTGAGGAATAGCAGGACTGGCCTATAATTTAACAGGTTATATTAATAAGTGTGTGGTGGTCATAGCTCAGTCACTCACATAACAAATTCAGACACATATGCAAGAGACTTACCACAGACAATAATAGTGGGTGTCAGAGGCACCTGCCCTAGCTCAACCTCTTCTGCCAGACATGTATCATCTACATGGAAGAACATGGACTCCTCCTTCTCATCAAAGTAGCTGAGCAGAAGCAGCAGCATCTCCTTCACATCTTCTGAGCAGCCACTCTGCTGTCCCCGCATCCTCTGAAGCCTTGCATAAGTCTGATGGAATCTCTTGCGGACACAAACTGTGGTCAAGTAGTTGAGAAGCCTTTTCCCCTTCAAATCCATTCTTTATGATTCCTACACATGTGAGAAGTAAATGTGGATTTTTTTGTAAAAACGTGCTTACAACCACTTACTGGACATGACACAGACCTGCCTTCACCAATGTGATCCTTTAAGTGTGACACTAGCTCTTTCACTGTTTGAAAATGGCGGACACACAATGAAACCGCACATTTTAAATCCGCAACACACAGAAACAGCTTGTGGCTCAAGTATATTGTGCACACGGTAAAAATGGCCCTTGAAAGCCGAGTAAGTAATAAAGGTTTTATTACAGTTGGCGCCAACACATTTGAAAAGACAGCGTGACTCATTCCGATGCACTCTGCAATGTTGCACATAGCATCTTAACGTAACCAATTCTTTTTACAAAAGACACAGGTGATCATTTTTAAAATTTCAAGTGTTTGTCTGTCTCTTTCTGCTTAATAATTACGAACTGATGTACTGAAATATGGAGAATTGCTAACTTAAGCCATTTGCTATTAGCACACATTTTTGCTAGGTCTCCCAAAGAAAGTAAGAAAACTTACCGTGCAAACTTTAGACTTTCCAATTGCGCAGTCACTATAGACCCTGCAAAATCTTGTATGTAGTGTGTCGATTTTTAGTAAAATCTTTTGAAATGAGAAATTTCTGCGATTTCTGCTCTGTTCCGACCCGTTCGCGAGGTGTGTCAGTTGTTGTGTCCGTCAACGAGGAGCTCGCGCCTTTCACGTCTTTCCATTATTATCCAATCAGAGACGAGCTTAACCCGCGCAATTTTAAACTCAAAAATATAAGTATCGGAAGGAGGCGGCTTTATTGCACAGGTATCAGCCTCGAGAGAGGCGCTGTTAGGTCGATTAGCCAGTGATGACGATGCACTGCCCATTACGAGTACAGTATTATGAATATTGTACCGGTATTGGCTTTCTATTTGAATTATTATTAAATAAATATTATTATATAAATAATAATAAAAATAATTGTTGTTATTGTTGCTGTTATTATTATTAACATCAATAATAATAATGGGCTGTAATGCATTCAAATTTAAAGACAAAAAATATATAAAGCAAGGATTAAGATTGAACAGTACAATAGGCTACTAAAAACAATGTCATTATAAGTTTTATTTTTTAAAATATAAATAGATAGGCAGTAAACGGTTTCATGTTACAATGAAATTTTGTGTGAAATCACATTTGGTTGACCTCAATTAACATAATTTCATCAATGTTAAAAGGAATAATTTTGGTAAAAGAACAAACTTGTGAAGGGAATAACATATAGTTTTTGTATTTAAAAAAAAGACTAAAACAATAGTTTTTGCAATATTTGCACGTCAATTTATCAAAGTTGCTTTGTTATGAGTATTGCAGTATTTCCCGGTTTCTTTTACCAATATTTGTCATTTTAACAAATAAATTCCATTTAAATCACATATTGTTGTAGTAAATCTAACAAAAAATTCTGTTTAATAGTTTACAAAATTTCACAGTGATTTAAACAAAAAATATATGTATTTGGGTTTACAAGATTTTTTTGTAGGGATTTTACAGTGTTTTTATGTACATTTCACGGTCTTTTTTTAGAGTTGCAGGATTGAGGGTTAGGCACTACAATTTTATTAAATCCAACTCAACACCGAAATAACTCGGCTGTAAAAAAAACAAAAGGGGTGGACAGCGCGCTGGGGCCCCACCGGCAGGTGAAACTCAATTAGGGGAGATAAACAAACTAAAAAACACCCGTGCAACTGCAAACAAAACCACACACGAGGGGGATGAAAAACGCCCTCCACCAGGGGTTGGGTCCCCGCCGTGGCCCGCAGCACACTGTCCACAAAGAAAGAGAACAATTACATTTACAATGATAAACAATCAGACGCGACGCGCGCACACCTCACACAGACAGGAAATAAATGTGACCAGGTCGTCCAAAAGAAAAACAACGTCAACCAAGACACAAAAAGCAACAAAACCAAAAAAAGTAAATGTAAATTGATACAATTTACACACTGTTAAGAATCTAAAATTTAGGCAAAAGCTCCGTGGTCGCCTCGGCGGCACCACACGTCTCAGCGCCG
>NW_026621774.1:0-4912 GCF_003711565.1 Takifugu flavidus | reverse complement strand
TTGAGAATTGTAAGCTATTCCGAAACAACTAGCAAAGTTTCGATTCATCTAATTGTGTCAATCTGTGGTTCAGGCTTTTCAGGACATAATTTCACACTTTTTTTTATACAAACTTTCTTTATTGATGTTTTTCACAGATAGGGAATCAAAAACATTGGTATAGCAGTAAACAAATTTCCATAGTAAAAAAAAAATAAATATAATAATATATATATATATATATATAGATATATATTATATATATATATATATATATATATATGTATAACACACATACACAGACGCACATATACATACCCATATATAGAAAAATAAATAACAAAATGATAAAGGTGAAAATGAAGGAAAACCACATACGAGACTGTTCAAAAGTAAATGGTTAAATAAATTAAATAAAATTAATGGGAGGGGGTGGGGGAGGGGGGGGGGGGGTTGGGGCTCAGTCAGGTTCTGCTACAATGGTCAGAGAGTCGATGTGCGTGATGAAGGGCTGCCATATCTTAAAAAACTGCTCAGGGACCTTTGAGGGAGAACCTCATTTTCTCCAGTGTAAGACATTGCAGCACATCCTGAATCCATTTATTATGGGTTGGGGGGGGAAACGTGGGACCATTTTAAAAGAATAAGTCTTCGGGCAAGCAATGTAGTGAATGCAATGATCTTATTTGTGGACTTAGGCACAGTGTGTGTGGCGAGTATAATCCAAAGAGGGCAGCAAGGGGTTCGAACAGGATGGTTTGACCTGTTATTTTACTAATTGTTTCAAATATTGCTGTCCAGAATTCAGATAATTTAGGGCACGACAAAAAACATATGAACGAGATCGGCAGGGGCTTGCCCACATCTGTTGCATGAATCTGTTCTGTCAGGATAGATTTTGGCCAGCTTGGCATTAGTGAGATAGGCTCTATGCAAAATTTTACATTGTAGAAGGCTATGCCTCGCACAAATAGAGGACGAGTGGATATTTTTTAATATCTTTTCCCATTGCTCATCATGCAAGGGAGCTCCAAGGTCCTGGCCCCAAGCGACTCTTAGCGAAGTCAGTTGATGGGGAGACAGAGTATAAATTTGCTTGTATGTGATCCCTATGAGTCCTTTCTTCCTGGTGTTAAGGGTTAAGAATTGGTCAATAAGAGAGTTCGGGGGTCCGTTGGGAAACTGGGGAAAACAAGATTTCACAAAATGTCTTATTTGAAAAAAACGAAAGAGGGTGAGAGTTTAAACTTTGCTGCCAAATCGGTAAATGAAGCAAAAACACCATTAATAAAAAGGTCATTAAGCGTTGCTAGGCCCCTCTCAGACCAGGTACGAAAGGCAAGATCAGAGCATGAAGGAACGAAAAGGTGGTTACGAAATATAGGGGATAAACTTGATTGGGTGTGGAGGCCAAAAGTTTTTCTAAACTGGTTCCAAATCATCAGTGTGTTGGTTACAATTGGATTGGGGCTGACCTGTTTAACTAACAGTGGTAGTTGGGAGCATACTACAGACCAGAGGCAAAAACATGAGGAGGAAATTTCAAGCAGGGCCCATTGTGGGCATTCAGATACAGCTTTACCAGTGTTCCAGTGAAGAAGATTATTGATGTTACAAGCCCAGTAGTAATAATAACGGAAGTCTGGGAGCGCTAAACCTCCCAGGGGTTTAGGAAGGCGGAGAGCTGAGCGACCAATTCGTGCCCGTTTATTGCACCAGAGAAAGGAACTAATCAGCTGGTCAAGTTTTGAAAAGAATGATTTCCTGATAAAGACTGGTATATGTTGAAAAAGATAGAGGAACTGAGGGAGTATTGACATTTTTATTAGGTTGGCACGGCCGATCAAAGAGAGGGGGAGAGGACCATCTGGCAAGGTCTGATTTGCAACGTTCGATTAATGGGATATAATTTTTGGCAAATAGTTCAGAAAATGATCTTGTCACTAAAATTCCCAAGTATTTAAAACCGTCTGAGGCCTTCCTAAAGGGTAGGAGACCTTGTGGTAAAAGGTCGGCAGCTGAATTAATTGGTATGTAGTCACTTTTTCCAAAATTGAGTTTGTAACCAGAGTATTTGCCAAATTTTTCAAAAATATCTAAAGTTACAGGGAGACTGGAGGTAGGGTTGGACATGTACAGTAAAAGATCATCAGCATAAAAAGAGATTTTGTGAAGCTGTCCATGACGAGTGATACCCTCAAACCCGTTCTCGCTACGCAACCATATGGCCAGAGGTTCGACTGCCAGGGCGAACAAAAGCGGGGAAAGGGGGCAACCCTGTCGAGTGCCCCTGTGCAGGGAGAATTGGCGTGATCTAACCCCATTAGTGCTGACAGAGGCAAGGGGAGAAGTGTAAAGTAGTTTAATCCAATCAACAAAGTCAGGGCTGAGGCCAAATTTGTTAAGGGTAAAAAAGAGGTATTTCCACTCTACGCGGTCGAACGCTTTTTCAGCGTCTAAGGAAAAAACTAGTTCAGGAGAGTCAGTAGGGGGAGAGTAGAGAACATTAAAAGTAATCTGCGTGTGTTTGAGGATGAATGCCTCCCTAAAATAAAGCCAGTCTGGTCAGGATTGATTGGGCCGAAATTACTCTCTGGAGACGGCTGGCTAAGACTTTCGCCAGTATCTTAAAATCTACATTTAAAAGGGAAATTGGTCTATAACTGCTACATAGAAGTGGATCTTTGTCCTTTTTCAATAGGAGTGTGATTGAAGCCTCTGACATTGTGGGAGGTAGGAGTCCTTTTGCCCGAGCATCATTGAAAACCCTAACTAGAGTTGGGGCAATAGCTTCGGAGTAGGTTTGTAGAACTCCGTAGTGAAACCATCAGGTCCTGGTGACTTATTACTCTGTAGAGAACTTATTGCATCTTTGACCTCAGAGATCGTGATTGGAGCACCTAACTTGGTCGCAGTCGTTGGGTCAAGTTGAGGGTATGCGAGCATGTCGAGAGGGTTTGGGTCATCCCAATCGCATAGAGAGGTTTCGGAAGAGTACAGAGAGGGTTTGAGAGAAAGAGGAAATATCAAATAGGTGCTGATGAAAACATTTAAGGTTTCGACAGATTTAAGTTCCTTTCCCCCCCCCCAGTTTATTAGATGTATTGAGTTTTGTGATGAATGTGGACAGCAGCGGAGCTGTGAGGAGCTACTGAGAACTGTATCATTCCCTCATTCTCAGTATGGGCTCATCTTCATCTCCTGACCTGAACCGTCACGATGAAGCGCAGCTTCTCCTTTAATCAGTAACAACTTTCTAAGTGACTCAACTGTAGAATCACCACAGGTGCTCCAGCATCAGACGGGATGTTTGAATATGTAGAGCTAAAACTAGAGGCCTTCAGCCACCCAGAGGAAGGAGATTCTGCAGATAAGAGATTAAAGTGGCCCGGAAAGACCCGACCTACGTATCTGGAGTTCAGTGGAAGGTCAACTATTGTGAGGAGATCCAGCAACACGTTTAACGGAGGAGCACAGGACAATAAAACTTGGTCATCAGGGACCCAAGAAGACAGACAAAGGCCACGTCAGTGATCTACAGTTTATTTACAAAATATTTACACAGTGCACGTGCCATCAATGGTGACGCCAGTGAACAAAGTGCCAAGCCAAACCCAAGGAAGTGCTCCTCGGAACGGTGGCGACCTAAAACAAAAGGACACAGTCATCAATCGCAGGAACGCTAATAATCAAAGCTCAGTTTTCCACGAGTACTGGCTGGTGCCGGCTGCTTAAGAGGCCTGCCAAAAGACCAGATTAGCTGCAGGTGTGGAGGCAGCCAGCACAACAGATGAGTCCCCCACGACCCCTAGTGGACAAACTGAGCACAAAAACAGATCAGACACAGGATCATAACAGTTATCACAGTCATGAGGAAGAGTTCAGCCAGTCCCATAAACAGCACGATGGAGTCCAGGGCAGAAGCTGAAGGAACTGCTCAGTAAAAGAGACCTCAGTGAAGAAGAAAATCACAAAAACAAGGAGCTTGATGTGTTTTTAGCAACTGCAGCCAGGATGAGATCAGCAAAACCGCAGAGACACATTTAAAAAGGAAACACTAAACACCTTTAAGTTCTGCTGAGTATCAGATGAGATGGTTCCTGCAGAGGGTGTTGAAGTCACTTTCAATAACTTAGTTATTAACATGAGGCACGAGAAGATTCTCACCTGGATCACCAGCTGATGAAGACAGGAGTGAAACTGACGCACAGTTCTGGAGCAGGAACCTTCTGTGGCGAACTGCAGACACGAATCTAGACCCCAAAAGCAGATACACACTACTGGCTTGAGTTGGAGCAAGGTTACATTTACGGTACAGTCAAAGATTTTGGAAAAAAATACCAAGAGGCGCAGGCGGCAGAAGAAACAGGATGGAAGAGGAGCAGGCTGGGCGGCATGAACAGACAATGAGGACGATTAGATTAGCTCAGGAACCATGAAACAAACGAGAATCAAACTTCTGGAGCCAGGCTAGACAGTTGTGAGACAGTTGTGGCTCCAGTTTGAATGAAGGTCTGTGTGCAGCATTTTCCCTTTAATCTACACACATTTAGGGAAGCTGTGATCTGTTTAGCTAACTGTTAAAACAGTACTAATGAAGTAATCACAACAACAAAAAATACAGCTATAATAGTAACTAAAATCACAAATAGCTAAATTAGAGTTGTTTGATGCAGTACATGGATTAAAGACTGTCAACATCCAGAGAAATGCTGTTGTTTCAATATTTACATCCAGAGTGACTGAATTTATCTGAGTCAGGAGTTCATGGCTTACCATAAAGAGTGATGTCCAGAAAGCAGGCAGGAGTACGGAGGACAAAGGTTAGTGTGAAACAGAAGCATTTAAGAGGAGACAGTGGCAGGAAATGTGCCATCTTTACCTTATTAGCGTAACCCTGGTAAGATGTGGCGATGAGCTTGATGATCTCCAT
>NW_026621773.1:0-5543 GCF_003711565.1 Takifugu flavidus | reverse complement strand
GGCCCACGGTGCACCACCAACCGCTTCCTGTGGCTAACCGCTTTTCCCCACTCGGCGACACACCCCGCCGAGAAACCGACCCTGGTAATTGGCGACTCTGTTTTGCGCTACGTGAAGCCGACTCCAGCGACCATAGTTAAGTGCATTCCGGGGGCCAGAGCGGGCGACATAGAAGCAAATTTATGGCTGCTGGCGAGACGTAATCGTAAATTTGGTAAAGTTATTATTCACGTCGGAGCCAACGACACCCAGCTTCGTCAGTCGGAGGTCACTAAAATTAACTTGAAGTCGGTGTGTAACTACGCAAAAACGATGTCGGACTCCGTAGCATTCTCTGGTCCCCTCCCCAATCTGGCCAGCGATGAGATGTTTAGCCGCATGTCATCGCTTCGTCGCTGGCTGTCACGGTGGTGCCCCGATAACCAGGTGGCCTTTATAGACAATTGGAGCACCTTTTGGGGAAAACCTGGTCTGATTAGGAGAGACGGTGTCCATCCCACTCGAGATGGCGCTTCTCTCATTTCTAGTAATCTGGCTAATTTTATTAGACCCAAAGTGACCTGACAATCCAGGGTCCAGACCAGGATGCAGAGTTGTGGTCTTACACACCTCTCTGCTGCTTCCTTAGAACCCTCATCCACCAACAATAACATTTTAACACTATAGAGGTAGTCTCTGTTCCACGGTTAAAAGTTCACCAAGCACAGAGCAGGGGAGCGGTCAATCACCAAAATCTTATTAAAATTAATACTGAAGCACAAGTTGGAGAAACTAATATCACAATTAAGTGTGGACTGTTAAATATTAGATCTCTTTTGTGTAAATCCCTGTTAGTGCACGACCTGATAGCGGATCATCACATTGATTTATTTTGTCTTACTGAGACCTGGCTTCAGGAGGAGGAGTATGTGAGCTTAAATGAATCTACTCCTCCTACCCATCTTAATTATCATATTCCACGGGTTACTGGTCGAGGAGGGGGAGTGGCAGCAATCTATCACTCCAAGTTATTAATTAATCCCAGACCAAAACATAGCTTCAGTTCATTTGAAAGCCTGACTCTTGGCATCACTCATCTGAACTGGAAGGCAAAAAGCCACTTCTGTTTGTAGTTGTATATCGGCCCCCTGCTGGGCCACATTCAGAGTTCCTGTCTGAGTTCTCTGATTTCTTATCTGACTTGGTCCTTAGAACGGACAAAGTCATTATCATTGGAGACTTTAATATCCATATAGACGTTAAATGACAGCTTTAGAAATGGCTTCATTTCATTACTTGAGTCAGTTGGTTTCCTCCAGCAGATAAACCAACCAACTCACAGCTTTAACCACACCCTAGATCTAGTTCTGACTTATGGTGTTGAGGTAGAACATGTGTCAGTGCTCCCTCATTCTTTGATCACTTTTACATTTATGATTAAGGATTCTTCTATGCTCAGAACAAAGTCTTACTATAGCAGATGTCTTTCAGATAATGCTGTAGCTAAGGAAGTGATCCCTGTGCTGATCCCAGGACCACCGTGTGTTTCCCCAGGGATCAATCATTATAATCTTAGCCCTGCTGAGGTTGACTCTATTGCTGAAGGTGCAGCAACCTCACTGAGAATCACGCTTGATTCTGTTGCCCCCCTGAAAAAGAAAATAGTAAATCAGAGGAGGTGTGCCCCCTGGTATAATTCACATATCAGGACCCTCAAGCAGAAAGTGCGAAGACTGGAAAGGAAGTGGCATTCTTGTAAAATAGACAGCTACCATGTAGCCTGGAAAGACTGTCTATTAGTTTACAAAAAGGCCCTTCGCAAGGCTAGAACAGCTTATTTTTCTTCTTTGATTGAGGAAAAAAGAAACAACCCCAGGTTTCTTTTCAGCACTGTGGCCAAATTAACCAAGAGTCACAGTTTTAGATCCACGTATCCCTTCTTCCCTTAGTGGTGAAGACTTCATGAGCTTCTTCACTGATAAAGTTCTAGCTATCAGAGAGAAAGCTAACCAGGCCATCCCTACAACTGGACCATCACCAGATGTGCCGACTGTGGGAACATGCAGGGTCTCCAACGAGCCCTTAAGCTCCTTCAGCCCTATATATTTTTCTGAGGCGTCATCGCTAATTCAGAAATCCAAGACCACTACGTGTCTTTTAGATCCCATCCCAACACACCTGTTGAAGGATGTTCTACCACTGATAGGCAGTTCTATCCTGGACCAGATCAATGGTTCTTTAGTGTCAGGTTATGTACCCCGGTCCTACAAGGTGGCAGTGATTAAGCCGTTGCTTAAAAAACCATCACTGGATCCTGATGTCTTAGCAAATTATAGGCCAATATCCAACCTTCCTTTTATCTCTAAAGTTCTAGAGAAGGTGGTGGTGACTCAGTTACTGGAGCACCTGCAGAGGAACAGCCTGTTTGAGATGTTTCAGTCAGGCTTTAGAGCTCACCACAGCACAGAAACAGCACTTCTTAAAGTCACTAATGATCTTCTCATAGCTTCCGATCATGGACTGGTCTCTATGCTGGTTCTGCTGGACCTCAGTGCTGCTTTTGATACAGTTGATCACAGCATCCTGTTACAGAGACTGGAACATGTGATTGGGATTAAAGGGACAGCACTAGACTGGTTTAGATCATACTTATCTGATAGATACCAGTTTGCCCATGTCCACGGCGTTCCCTCCTCATACAGTAGGGTTAGCCATGGAGTTCCTCAAGGTTCCGTACTCGGACCAATCCTCTTCACATTGTACATGCTTCCCTTAGGGAACATTATTCGGCAGCATGGGATAAATTTTCATTGTTATGCTGATGACACTCAGCTCTATTTATCCATGAAACCCGAGGAGACAGAGAAGTTAGTGAAGCTCCAGACCTGTCTTAAAGACATAAAGTCCTGGATGTCTTCAAATTTCCTCCTCCTTAACCCAGGAAAAACTGAGGTCATGGTGTTTGGTCCTGAACCTCTCAGGGATAGATTAGATCACATGATCACTCTAGATGGTATCTCATTAACATCTAGTCTCTCTGTGAGGAATCTAGGAGTAACTTTTGATCAAAATCTCTCCTTCAACTCACACATTAAATTAGTCTCTAGAAGTGCCTTTTTTCACTTGAGGAACATCTCAAAGATCAGGAAGCTACTGATGCAGCCTGATGCTGAAAAGTTAGTCCATGCATTTGTTACTTCCAGGCTGGACTACTGTAACTCCTTATTATCAGGGTGTCCAACAACTCTTTAAGAAGCCTCCAGTTGATCCAAAATGCTGCAGCCAGAGTTCTGACAGGTATTGACAAAAGAGATCACATAAGTCCTGTAATGGCGTCGCTTCATTGGCTGCCCGTTAAATTTAGAATAACTTTTAAAACCCTTCTTTGACCTACAAGGTCCTCAGAGGCCTAGCTCCATCCTACCTGGAGGAGCTAGTGATACCTATCAGCCCAATAGACCGCTCCGCTCTCAGAATGCTGGTCTACTTGTGGTTCCCAGAGTTTCTAGGAGTAGAATGGGGGGCCGAGCATTTAGCTACCAGGCCCCCCTGCTTTGGAACCAGCTCCCTGTCCAGGTACGGGAGGCTGACTCCATCGCTACTTTTAAGATCAGACTCAAAACCTACCTCTTTGAAAAAGCTTACTGTTACTAATTCAGTAGTTCCAGTTACTATCATAGACAGACAAATTATCATACTTAGGGGGTCGTCTAATCATTAGGTCACATTCTAGCTATGCTGTTATAGGCCAAGGCTGCCGGGGTCCGGAAACATGATCACCTGACAGGCCTCTGTCACTCCACTGGGTCATGGTTTCCTCTCCTTTCCTCTCCTTCCTCTCCTCATCAAGCAGACTAGTTATGCTGATTCTTGTGTAGTTTTTCTGCTCTCCCCCCCCCCCCCCCCTATCTATTTGCAGGTATCACTGCCATCGGAGCTGCATAATGACCGCGGCCCCGTTGAAGGTGATTGTGCATATGTGGTGTTGGTGTGCTGTGCTCTGTGCCTCTCCTCTCCTCTCCTCCTCTCTCCCTCTCCTCTCTCTCCCTCTTCTCTCCTCTCTCCTCTTCTTTCCTCTCCTCCTCCCCCCTCCTCCTCCTTCTCCTCTCCTCTACCTCCCCTTCCTCTCTACCTCTCCTCTCCTCTACCCCTCTCCTACCTATCCTATCCTCTACCTGTCCTCCCTCCTTCTCCTCTCTCTTTACCCAGCCGGCCATCAGCAGGAGGGTCCCCCTACATGAGCCTGGTCCTGCTCAAGGTTTCTTCCTGTTAAAGGGGAGTTTTTCCTTGCCACTGTTGCTTGTCTGGGGTCAGGCCCTGGGATTCTGGAAAGCGCCTTGAAACAATTTTGATTGTATAAGACGCTATATAAATAAAGATTGATTTGATTTGATTTGATTGCTCCTGGAGATACTGGAAATATCTGTCTCATAGCTTCACCAACCCTGGTTGCACAAGGGCCAAAACTGCAGCATTAGGTCTATCTTTAATACCTGCTGCTACCTCAACCTTATCCAAATCCCAGAGAGAACTGTGTCTCCCTAAAATTCCTCTAAAGTCTCCCATCGCCAAATGCATGCTCTGTGTTAACTAAAAAGCTGGACATCCACTTGCCGCCTCCCTCTGCGGGTGGGGGCATTTTATTCACCAAACAATTAATGTCTGTGATAGCAAACGGAACATATACTGGTTTCTGTCCTCCTCTTTTCTGTATCAGAGGGGCCTGTAGCTGCGGCATTCCTGAAACGGGCCCCTTACTCCTCGTGTGTATTCCTGTTTGACCCACCTCCTCATTATTTATGGCCCCTGTCAACGGTACACCTCTATACTCACACTCACTCTCTTCCCATGATTCTGATTCATAATTTTCCATACTTGAAGCTGGGTCTTTTTCATATAATTTTGTCTCAGCTTCAACGGGCTCCTGAAGATCCGATTCTCCAATAAATGTAGCTGGAAGTTTGAGGGTGTCTGTCTTACTCTCACTCTCCTCTTTATCACTGCCATAAATCACTCTTGCCTTCTCCCTGCGCTCAGCCCTGGCAAATCCTCCTGAGAGATCAGCTCTTTTCACTTGTTTTGTTTGATTGTTAAGTCTTTTAAAGACATTTAATGCAGATTTTTGACTATCCTGTTTCTTAAATATAGTTTGTTGGGAGATTTTAGGGCGAACCACTTGACCTTTCTCTCTAAATTCAAATTTTCCCAAGCTATCCTAACCTCTTCCTGTCTCTGTTTGATCCTGCTAACCTGTCTCCGAAGGTCCCACACTGTCTCACGTAACTCCTGCATTTCTTCATTTCTGTCCACATCGAACTATTGATATGGGGGTGGGGAAGTGGTAGTAGGTAATGATGGGTAAAGAGTGGTGTTAAGTGTCAGTGTCTGGTTTGGATCTTCTAATGAAGGATTCTCTACATTGGGCACTCGTGTGACCCCCCTAGATCTGCAATAGTGCACCGCTGCATCTGCCACAGCCACAACATGTATCCTTCGACGCTTATCTTCTAACTCCTTACCCTGTTTTTTCCATGATTTTCCTGCTATAAAACCTTTGGATTTTG
>NW_026621772.1:0-5326 GCF_003711565.1 Takifugu flavidus | reverse complement strand
AGAGCGCCTGACCACATGGTGTGCCAACAGTATCCTGCTCCTCAACACTATCAAGACCAAGGAGCTCATAATGGACTTCAGGGAGGCGAGAGGAGGCACACATCACCCCATCCACATCAACAGGATGGTCGTCGAGCGTGTCTCCAGCTTCAAGTTCCTGGGGACCCACATCTCAGAGGACCTGTCCTAGAAGGCTCACCAGCACCTCTTCTTCCTGAGGACACTAAGGAAGAACCAGCTATCTTCAGCTGTCCTGGTGAACTTCTATTGCTGTACAATAGAAAGCATCTAGTATGGAAACTACACTATCGCTGAGCACGAGGCTCTGCAGAGGGTGGTGAAAACTGCCCAACACATCACAAGGACTCCACTTCCTGCCATCGGAGATGTCCATAGGAAGCGCTGCCTGCATCGAGCACGCAGCATCCTTAAGGACTCCTCCCACACCACCCACAGACTGTTTTTGCTCCTGCCCTCTGGGAGGCGCTACAGAACCCTCAGAACACAGACCAGCAGACTGAGCAACAGCTTCTTCCCCAGAGCTGTGTCCCTGTTGAACTCCCGCTGACTCTCACACTCCACATCTCACTACACTACAGCAGTTTACACAATAACGCACTAGCTTAGTAACCAACATGGCTACTGTTTAAACTTAATTTGCACACTCACGCACTTTCTCATCTGCACATCCCCAATTTATCATTTGCACTTTTCCTCTAGCTTTATGTAAATAGTTTCTGCACTTATAGTTTAAGGCATTTAATGTAAATACTGCACATATTGTATTTATTAACTAATTATCTGTATCTGTACTTGCTGCTTCCTTTGCACTTCTGGTTAGATGCAAAGCTGCATTTTATTGCTCTGTACCTGTACATGTGCAATAATCTAATCTAATATAGTAACCTTACAAAATTCCTATTAAACAGCAAACATGATGTACAACCTCCACACAATTTCATAATAATTCAGGTGACACCTGTGGAGAGTTCTGTGATTGGCCCATGGGCCAGCGTGATGACCTGCCCCCTCTATCTGCACACTGGTTGTGTGTTTGCTGGGTGGAGCTTGGGACATGTCGTCAGGCTGAGTTGTCTCACCTGTGGGTGAAATTCAGGGGATCTAAGGGGCGAGCTGTCCAGGTGTTGTTAGCTGTGTCCTGACTGTGCCCTGTGTGTGCAGGTCTCCTCTGGAAAAATAAATAATAACCTCCTGTGGTTTGTTTGGGAATAGGGTTGAGGTTTAATCACTAATACATTTATTTTGCTTTATCTTGTCCATGGACTCCCTACTTTGACACTAACCCTCCAGGTTTGTGACACCAGGCCCGAGCAGGAGATAAGAGGTCTCCTGGAAAACCTCTTCAACACGCTTCAAGAGAAGAACTGACTGTTGGACAGCTTGTACTTTCCAAATTCTCATCTTCAAAAGTAGGTAAGAAGGTTTCCAGATATTTCTGTTATAGTTTTAATGATTGCTTCTGCTGTGGCACCACAATTGATCCATGATGAAACAGGCAATGCTGCTGTTTTTCATTGGCTATTTTAAAGCCCCAAATTGAGCAGCAAACATCCTTTTTTGTAGAGTTACCAGACAGTCTTGCCAAAGCTGCCTCTTGTGTGGTCTGGTCTGCAGGGCAGCAGCTGGATTATTGAAAGCAGACAGCTGTAAGAATCTGGGGTAATTTGAGGAGGCCCTGAACTGTTGGTGTGTCTGCACTGCAGGAACCTCCCCTGAAGGGCCAGGATTTACAATAACGTTTACAGGGCCTAGTGTAGTCCTTGCTCCAGGGTGGGTACTAAGAGCTCCCCTGAAAAACTACTGGTTGGTGCTTGAGGTTTACTCATCGCTAACTGGCTAAACCTGGTGTTAGCCTAGCATCATGCACAACACATGTGCTGTTTACGTAACTGCTGATGCTCTCTTAGGTTGTGGTCCACTGGCAGAATGTCTCTGCAGTCAGAATGTTTCCAGCACCCTTGATGGATCATAAATCTATTTTTCTGGTGTATGGAGAAAAAAGTATGGCCACAAAAAACAACCTCCTGGGCAAATTTGAGTTTATTGGCCTTCCACCTGCTCCCCAAGGGGTCTCACAGATTGAGGTCCCCTTCAGCATTGATGCCAACGGCATTGTGGATGTGAGCACCGGCAAAGACAACAAGATCACCAAGGATACGGGTTGCCTGAGCAAAGAAGAGATAGAAAATTGTGTACTGACTGATATAAGAATGCGAGGCTATTCAAGAAATGTTTCATACATTTCCATCTACTTGGGAAAACTAGACTTATGTAATACATCTGAATTAAATGATTCATGCATTACTGCATTTTTTCATCTCTAATTACTTTTCTTGTTGGATTGCCTCTCCTTGCTGTTGTCACCCTGACTGCATTTGTAACTGCTTTTAACAAAGTCTGCAATTTTCTAAGTCATCTTAACATCAGAAATGCCATGTTTTTGGTTACTAAGGCTTCAGTTGACAGCCCTACTTATCAGTTAGCATTTCAGTGACTGAGCTTTTGCTTTTTTCGGTAGTCCAAACCGTATTGACTAGCGCATTAATAAAACGTAACACTGGCCTTGTCAACATTACCACATTGCACTTATCCATTAAAGCATGAGTGTGAATAACTTTAGGCTTAAGTAATCTCTGAATCATGGAATCATTGCACAGAATCATGGAGCTAAAGAAGGCAAAAGGACAACGGCTCTTTGGCTGGAGTGCTGCATTCGGGCCAACATCAACAATAAACAATCTTTCAGCAATAAAGAATAAAAATGCTAGTTCCTTTCTAGACTGGGGCAGTTTAGAATTGATGCACCTGCATGGAAAGGTACATAAGTACCGTATTTTCTGGACTATATGTCGCTCCGGAGTTTAAGTCGCACTAGCCAAAAAATGCATAATAAAGAAGAAAAATAGATATAAGTCGCACTGGACTATAAGTCGCGTTTTGGGGGAAAATTTATTTGATAAAATCCGACACCAAGAACATACATTTCATCTTGAAAGGCAATTAGCATGGATTAGCAATACGGTTACGGTATGCTAACGTAACCAATTCAGCTGCATGACCCACAACGAACTGAGTACGTGTCTGCTTTGTTATCGTAACATATTAATAGTTAGTCAGATAACTATAGCATAAAGAACATCCGAGCAAGTTGACCAAACAATCAAGTCTAACTCCATAGACGAAGCACCGCTTCTTCTTCTGCGTCGCTAAATGAACTCATTCCACAGGTACACACGCCTAGAGCGCCCTCTTGTGGTTGTCAGTGTAAAAATAACGAACATGTGAAATTCTGGAATGTATTTAAGTCGCCTCGGAGTACAAGTCGCACCCCCTGACAAACTATAAAAAAAAGTGCGACTTATAGTCCGGAAAATACGGTAAGCTACGTCTGTAGTAGGTGATTGTGATGAAGCAATCTGTTTTGACTATGTCAACCAGGAGCTCAGAAGAAATATGGCAGAGCAAAAATATCAACTATTTTAGCGTACCAAAATATTTTGTTTTCATTGTAATCATTTGCAAGTCCCACAAATATTGTAAATCTAATGTGTGTATTCAAAGTAATGACATTTATAAACGTGAATCAGTTGTCAGTCCCGTCATGTCTGTTGGGATTTCTGGTTTGTCTGTCTTTGGCCTGCAGGGTGTGGTGTTGAGCACAATTGGGTGCAGCTGGCACTGCAGGCGGGCGCACCTGTAGGCAATTTACATCTTGCTGCCTATTTAAGCAGGTTGTGCCTGCCTGTCAGTGCCGGGGTGTCTGTTCGCGTAGGGAGTGTGTTTGTTGGTCTAGTGTGGGAGCTTGGTTGGGTTCCTTGGTGTTGGCTCCTGTTCCCGTGCTCCCGGTTTTCCTGGACGGCCGCTCCTGTTCCTGTTCCGTGTCTCCTGGAGGACCGCTCCTGCTCCCCTTGCAGTCTAGGAGGACTGCCTCTGCCCTCAGTGTCTCGGGGCACGTTCGTGAGGCGAGCGTGTTGCGCCGGCGTCCCGAGTCCTCGCCAGTCCAGGAGGACTGCAGCGTGTTGAGGACTCACCGGTGTTCCGGGTTCCCGGCAGTCCAGGGGGACTGCGTCTGGTTTGGGGACTCGCCGATGGACCTGGGACGGGCGGACGCTGCCTCCCGATTCCCCTGCGGTCCAGGAGGACTGTTTCTGTTAATGTGTGCTCCCCTTCCCTGTAAATAAAGCCTTTTGACCTCCCCACCACTGTGTCCTGGCCTGCGTTCGGGTCCGCTACCACCATGTATCGTAACAATGTCAGTGTCCTTCCCCACACTGACAGCAGGGGGAAATAAAAGCCACCGTTGGAAATTTCGATTTCACAAAAAATGTAAACAATTTAGTGAAAACAAACAAAACCCCAATAAATAGGTAAAATTTATTAAAAGTTAATTTGCTGTGACTGAAGTTGAAAAGTTCTGGTCCGATTGGTCTCTGCTCTGGACAATATTTACCGTACCTGCAGTTCCACGTGTGTGTTGTGATATGTATGATAAAATATTCTAATATAGAATATTCTAATAAAATATGCAGATCACTTTATTCGCGCTCATCACCTCCATGATTAATTTGTTTCTGCAGTATTAGAGTTGTTAAAGCGTTTGTGATCGATTGAAATAGATTTAAAAATGTTTCTCGTGCTTGAAGTTGACAGCAAGTGGTGCATTTTAATGCGGAAGTAGACGTGAAAGATCATTTTTATACGCATTAAGCAGAAATCTAAAACTAACAGACACTTTAATTACAACCACCCGATGTTTTTGAAACCCTTCTTCTCTGTTCTCCGTAGCTGCCTTGTCGGACAGGTTTAAGGAAAGAATTCGTTCTAGAGCCCCCAGGTGTGGTATCGGGTTACCATGGCGAAGCCCTGTTGTAAAACATCAGCAGACACCTTAAAGTGACCCGACTGGTCAGGCTGGTTCACTACCAGCTCTCCAAGAAAATGACATTTTTTCATTTTAAACAAACCAAACGAAAATCCTGTTGCATTAAAATGAGTATTACAGGATTGTTACATGACCATTGGCTCTTCCTGTGTTAAACATTTCGGTGTACAATGTGTGTATACTGTTACATTTAACTCGTTATGAGGGTGATGTTGTTAGAACATGTTTGTTTTGGTAAAACGGTATTAAATGTTTGCATAGAACCACGTCATTAGATGTGTAGCTCAGAGAAAATTATACAAGAAAGCGTTCTCTCATTAAAAAGGTTTCGCTTCATTTGGAGCTAAAATAAACACTGTTGTTGAGATTTAATTTTGCACCTTGTTACACCATGTAAGATACACTCTGTGTCCTTTGTCTGAA
>NW_026621771.1:0-5113 GCF_003711565.1 Takifugu flavidus | reverse complement strand
TCACAATCTGGAAGCAGATCTGGAGATGCTGAAATGAAGCCCAAACAAAGTAAAATTCTTCAATATAAAATTGAACTTGTGATGTCATGAATTTGTAGTTGTGTTGATGATTTATTATAGATGGAAATCATTGGTTTACTTATTTTCAGGAGGTGATCTGCAGGAGGTGATAGAAGGTCATAAGATCAGTCTGAAGAGAAGATGTGAACATGTGACTGAAGGAACTAATGAAGCAGGAAGTGGAACCCTGCTGAACAAGATCTACACTGAGCTCTACATCACTGAGGGACAAAGTGAGGAGGTGGACACACAACATGAGGTGAGACAGCTTGAGAGAACCTCCAAGAAGAACATCCAGGACACCCCAATCAAGTGCCAGGACATCTTCAAAGTCTTATCTGAGCAACAGAGACACGTCAGAGTGGTTCTGACCAACGGTGTCGCCGGCGTTGGAAAAACCTTCTCAGTGCAGAAGTTCAGTCTGGACTGGGCAGAAGGTTTGGAGAACCAAGACATCAGTCTGGTGCTTCCGCTCTCATGGAGGGAGCTGAACTTGATCAGAGATGAGCAGCACAGTCTTCTCTCACTGCTTCATGTTTTCCATCCAACATTACAGAAGATCAGAGCAGAAGATCTGACTGTCTGGAAACTTCTGTTCATCTTTGATGGCCTGGATGAAAGCAGATTTTCACTGGATTTCAACAAGCATCAGGTCATCTCTGATGTCACACAAGTATCGTTAGTTGAGGTGCTCCTGGTGAACCTCATCCAGGGGAACCTGCTTCCCTCAGCTCTCATCTGGATCACCTCCAGACCTGCAGCAGCCTATCAGATTCCTCCCTCGTGTGTTGACAGGATCACAGAAGTACGAGGCTTCACTGACTCCCAGAAGGAGGAGTACTTCAGGAGGAGGTTCAGTGATGAAGATCTGTCCAAGAGAATCATCTCACACATCAAGGCCTCCAGGAGCCTCCACATCATGTGTCTGATCCCAGTTTTCTGCTGGATCACTGCTATAGTTCTGGAGGACATGATGACCAGAGACCAGAGAGGAGAGCTGCCCAAAACCCTGACTGACCTCTACTCACACTTCCTGATGGTTCAGATAAAGAGGAAGAAGCAGAAGTATGGAGGAAAGCAGAGACCAGAGGAACTGACTGAGGCTGACAAAGAACTCCTTCTGAAATTGGGTCGGCTGGCGTTTGAACATCTGGAGAAAGGAAACATCATGTTCTACTCTGAAGACCTGGAGCAATGTGGACTGGACGTCTCCGAGGTGTCGGTGTACTCAGGAGTTTGTACAGAGATCTTCAATAGAGAGAGTGTGATCTTCCAGAAATCAGTCTACTGCTTTGTTCATCTGAGCATTCAGGAGTTTCTGGCTGCCGTCTACATGTTCCACTGTTACACCATCAATAAAAGGATTATGGAATCTTTCCCAAAATATTTGAAACCAAACGACTTTTTCCGGTTTGTTGGGTTGTTAAATTACGATCCAGTCACATCTCTTGATGACTTCCTCAGGAGAGCACTAATGAAATCTCTCAAAAGTAAAAATGGCCACCTGGACTTGTTTGTTCGCTTCCTTCATGGTCTCTCTCTGGAGTCCAATCAGAGGATCTTGGGTGGACTGTTGGATCAGACGGACAGCCACCCAGAAACCATCCAGAAGGTCCTCAACAACCTGAAGGAGGTGAACAGTGATGAAATCTCCCCAGACAGAAGCATCAACATCTTCCACTGTCTGATGGAGATGAAGGATCAGTCAGTCCATCAGGAGATCCAAGAGTTCCTGAAGTCAGAGAAGAAATCAGAGAGGAGACTGTCAGAGATCCACTGTTCAGCTCTGGCCTACCTGCTGCAGATGTCAGAGGAGGTTCTGGATGAGCTGAACCTGCAGCAGTACTACGCCTCAGATGAGGGACGACGTCGCCTGATTCCAGCTGTGAGGAACTGCAGGAAGGTCGTGTAAGTAAAGATTTTTGGGGCGTTTAAATCAACCGAGTCGATCATGTCAGGTAGCAATACCCCCTCCAGTGGTCATTCCTTCAATTCTTTATTTCCATTGCAGCGTCCATAAATTAAAAAAGAAAAACAATTCATTCAGAAATGTTCAACACTGGCTGGATATAAGTTCAAAGTTCAATCCAGACCAACCAACAAAAGGCAGGAATAGTAGGAGCCACAAGTTAACTTACTATCATGAAATTACTGTCATGTCATTAAATAACTTTTGTTTGTTTGTATACATCGTATTCAAACAACAGAAAAACACATTTTAACTAATGACACGTGACTATTTTGCTTCATTTGTTCAATGTAAAAACAGCCGGCCTCGTTGGTTTAAATGGGTGTTTTAGGTCTTTGTGGCGGTTACATTTGGAGCCTTTATGTGACCCACAAAGTTGTTTGACCCTTTCCACACCCGTTAGGTGGCAACTTCATCACTAGCAACAAAAGGTGCAGTGAAAATGATTTGAAGGAAAACAGGCAGATGTAACAGAAGCTGAGGGCAACCGATGCAACCAGAGACTCTGATGTCATCGATCGGATCGCTGAATTAAGACTTGACGCACGATCGTACAAATTGTACGAAATGCAAAATATCCAAAGAGCCGATAGACAGATAAAAAGATGCACGTTTCTTTAAACCATTTCCTATAATCATTTTAAATATTGAGTAATTATGAGCTGTTCTAAATAAGACAAATGTTGAGAATAATTCAGTTGCATTTCAGATCTGATGGTCGTTCAAACTGTTGCTCTACGGTGTTGAATTTAGCTTTTCCAGGAAATGAGCTACATTTGTGTTGAGGTAGATTCTCAGATAAGTTGATTAGAAATCCCAAAGTTTGACTCACTATTTTTGTTTCATACACAACAGACTGTCTGATAGTTTTCTTCCAAAGAGTCATTGGGAAGTTGTGGCCTCAGCAATGACGTCAAACCCTTCTCATCTACGGGAGCTGAGCTTAAGCTGGACCCAAAGCCTGACAGATGCTGGAGTAAAGTTACTGTCTTCTGCAATGATGCATCCAAACTGCAGACTGGAGACGCTCAGGTCAGGAGGCCTCTGTTGGTCTTTTCTAAATTTCTTTACATTTTCTGCTTTTCTCTTCACTTTTAGATTTAGAAATGTGTTTTTATTTGCCCCATTGATTGGTTTTCCAGGCTGTGGTGCTGCAGGTTATCAGAGATCAGCTGTGACTCTCTGGCCTCGGCGCTGAGGTCCAATCCCTCCCATCTGAGGGTTCTGGACCTGAGTTGGAACCAGCTGAAGGATCCAGCAGTGAAGCAGCTCTGTGGTTTTCTGCAGGATCCTCTCTGTAAGCTGGAGACTCTCAGGTCAGTCAGAGATGATCCAGTACTTTCCCAGGTGTAACTAGTTAGACAATAACTGTTTACATGTCTTTGTTGATGCCCTGAGGGGAATTGATGCTCCTGCAATGTTTTCTGGCAGCATTGAGCTTGTCAGGGGAACTATGCGTCCAGACTATAGCCACCCTTCCAGCATCCAGCAGTGTCTAAAACCTTTGATTTGGTTTCACCAGAGAGTGTAGGGATTGCAGGGTCGGTGCAGCATCGCCCACAAGCTATCAGGAGTGGGTCGCTTTGTCCCAACTCCTGACAAGAGTTGAGTGCTATTGAGAAATGTGGTCTCACAAACTTGGAAGGTATTTTGACCCACACACACTTTACATACGGTGTAGATCTTGTCCAACCGCCCTGAAAGAACCCAAAATACGAACATACGGCAGATAAGATGGTGCAGGACGAGAGGTTTGTTGCTTGTAAGCTGTGTTTTGCTCTGGTACATGTTGATTTTTATTTGTCTTCTCTCAAAATAATTGTTATTTTAGACTAAGAGGCTGCAGTTTATCAGAGACCAGCTGTGATTCTGTGGCCTCAGCTCTGAAGTCCAACCTCTCCCATCTGAGGGTTCTGGACCTGAGCGACAACACGTTGAAGGATTCAGGAGTGAATCGGCTCTGTTCTGGACTGGAGAGTCCAAACTGTAAACTGGAGAGGCTCAGGTCAGTCTTCATTTTTCTACCTATATACCAGCTGCTAAGATGGTGAAGTGAGGCTGTTCTCAACACTGCTGTGATGCACCACATTAAAACAATTCCTTGTAATATCGTGAATTCAGGTCTGACCCAACTAAGAACTAACGTAGGTTTAGTACTGATGCAGATAACATGCAGACCTGCACCGTATAACCTTATCCTGCATTTTTCAGATTGATTGACTGCAGTTTATCAAAGATCAGCTGTGGCTCTCTGGCCTCGGCGCTGAGGTCCAATCCCTCCCATCTCAGAGAACTGGACCTGAGTGGGAACCAGCTGAAGGATTCAGGGGTGAAGCTGCTCTGTGGTTTTCTCCACTTTCCAAACTGCCGACTGGAAACTCTGAGGTAAACATCATTCTCAAAAATGTCCATTATTCCATCCGAGGGTCCTCACACTTTCTGAGTGTGTGTGTTGTGCCCAGTTCCTTCAGGAGGGAGGGCCACACGCTGACCACTTATTCATGATAAATTGATTTAAGGACAATGAAAAAGCCGACAGATGGTAACCAAAATTAGACTAAACTAGGTGAGGGTGCCTGGTAGACACCAGCCAACAAGGAGGGAGATGGTGAGGGAGAAAGGAAGTCATCTAAGACAGGTTGTGCCTTTAAAGATGAGCCACAGGTGAGATGGATCTCCATGATGAGATGGGAGGGAAAGAGGTCGGGAGAACCTGGGAAGAGTGAGGGCCATAACAATATATATTCTCCTCTGGAACAGTGCAAACCTGAGAGGTTGGAATTGTGGTAATTACATATTACTATCATTTTTTAACCTGTAACTAAATTAAATATTTACAGATCATGCCTTTGATTAACCTTTCAGATTAATACTGGTTTCACTTATAACCTTATAAAAGTTTCCCTTCTTTATTTAGATTAGAGCGCTGCAGCTTATCAAAGATCAGCTGTGACTCTCTGGCCTCGGCGCTGAGGTCCAATCCCTCCCATCTCAGAGAACTGGACTTGAGTCAGAACCAGCTGAAGGAGCCAGGAGTGAAGCTGCTGTCTGATCTCGTAGAGAATCCACACTATGGGTTGGAGA
>NW_026621770.1:0-4725 GCF_003711565.1 Takifugu flavidus | reverse complement strand
CTTATTACTAAACAGGTTTTGCCATATCATTACTAACCTGACATTTCTCAGCTGTTCCATGTGTCTGTAGATTACTTTATGTTCAGACAGCAGGATTTCCCTCACACAACTCACCTTCTGTAGTTGCCACTTAAATGTGTATGAAAGCTACTTCAATGTGTAATATTGTTATCACAGGTTTAACTATGCAGCAGGTGGTGCTTTCTGAATGACAATTGTAGATTTACAATGTGAAAGGTTTGGCGACCTCTGGCACTGATTTCGGAATGGGGATTTCTCTCTTATTGGCCCTTTGACTCCTCAGACAGATATTCTGTTCGTTATTTTCAGATAAATGAACACACTCTGTATCTGGTGTGGCCCAGTAGGAAAGTTGTGAGTTGTAGGAAAGACCCTGGTATCCTGGTTTGCACCATTAGCTTCAGCTGGAAAGGCTCGTCGGTATCTGTGTCATTGTGATGAGACATTCCTGTTCAGTAGGATTCATCTGCATCCCCATCAGACTTGTGCTGCCTATTGTGCTGTCGACACCATGTTTCCATGACAACTGACAGAGAGACAAAAGTTTTCCTTATGTGTCATTTTCCCCATGAACTCTCTTTGGTATTTGTATTTTGGCCTCTGTTTAAAGGGAACATGCTCCTTCATTAGAGATGCTGTGTCAGTACAAGAACTCTTGGTGCACGCTAGGGTGTTCAAACTGAACCACGTGCACAGCACTAGGGACAAGAATTTACCTTTTACTTCTTCTGCATCTGGGAACCTCAATCCTGCCTGTGAGGGTACACGAGCTATAAGCTCCTAGTTAGTGCTCATGCATGGGGCATGAGGACACTGTGGTACTTGAACGATGATCTTATTAAGCTTTACTGTTAACAGTTTGGATTAATGTTTACATATTCACCATTTACTACCTGCCTATTCCCCCAACCCTACCCCTAACCCCAAATCTAACCCTAACCCCTAAACCTAAGCCCCTAACCCTAAATCTAACCCAAACCCTAACCCCTTACCCTACCCCTAATCCTAACCATAACCCCACTCCTAATGACCCCTGTGATGGCCTCGAGCTATGGTGTTTTCTTGCTGTGTGCTGTCTGTGGTTTGCAGGTTTCCAGCATTAAACAGTGTTAACCTATTTGGAGCACCTGGCCAGTGATCTGCAGGTTATAAAGCTCCACCTGATCCAACATTCTGGGGCTCTTCCTTCTGCCTCTGAATCTCCACCTCATGTGGCCAGCTGCTTTGCCTCTTGGTGAATTATTGGTTTTTGCACTTACAACATACCTCACACCTTCACTCACTTCATCCAGGCACTTGTTCACACCACTGATTTTCATTCTCACATGCCATACTCCTTTGTTGGGTGTTTTCTTTTGTTTTAGAAATAAATGGTTAAACTGGACAGTGTGTCTTCCTCTTTTGTTGTGGATTTCACGAGTGGGCCATCACACCCCTGACCCTATCCCTGACCTTACCCTTCCCGTAACCCCTAACCCCAAACTCTAACCCTAAACCCTAAACCTAACCCTCAACCCTAAATCTAACCCAAACCCTAACCCCTTATCCTAACCCTAACCCCACTATTAACGCTAACCCCTGACATTACCCCTAATCCTACCCCTGACTATTCCCCTATCCCCAAACTCTAACCCTAACCCCTAACCCTAACCCTGACCCTACCCCTAACTCTAACCCCTAACCACTAGCCCCAACACTATCATCATCATATTCGTGCTTGGCCATTCAGTCACTTGTTTAGACCTTCTTCACGGTAGTTAATGGAAAGTGTTTCCAAGGTAGTTTTCTCTGTCAACTGGACTGTGTTTCTTCTCTTTGAAGATGTTTCACCTTCTATCCAGAAGGCTTCTTCAGTTCTGAACTCGCTGGGGACAGAGCTTGAAAATATAGCCCCTGTGGACCATTGGCATGTTAATGATCTGAGTGGTCTCCTGAGAGTCGTTGGCAGGATCGTTGGTAGGGTCGTTCACCTAGTTTCAGTTGAAGTGTCTCACCTTTGTCTGCTGGCTCACTTGGTGGTGAGTCACCAGGTCTCCTGGAATGGTATGAACATTTGGTTTGTTGTTGGAAGGAGTGGAGGACTGCATTGTACGTGGGTGATAGGAAGTGCCTTAGCCCACCACCTCTGTCTCCCATGGTTGGCAACACCCCACACCACATCAAAAACTCCCAAGACTTTGCTCAAAAGGTCAGTGAACTCAAACTTCATCCAGAAGAGACTATGGTATCATATGATGTCACGTCACTCTTCACCTGCATCCCTACCACCAGCGGCATAGACACCATCCACAAGCACCTTCTATTGGACAAGAATCTTCCAGAAAGAACAACCTTAACACTAGCCCAAATCTGCACCGTGCTGGACCTGTATTTGAACACCACCTATTTCCAGTACAGGGAAGGCTTCTACAGGCAGAAACATGGCTTTGCCATGGGCTCACCAGTATCCCCCATAGTTGCCAATCTATACATGGAGAAGGTGGAATCCCAGGCCCTGACATCCTTCACAGGAACTGTGCCAAGCCACTGGTTCAGGTATGTGGACGACACCTGGGTCAAAATTTGAACACAAGAATTGGAAGCGTTCTCGGATCACCTCAACATAACAGACGAGCATGTAAAATTCACCCGGGAAGATGTAAAAGGAAACAGTCTGGCCTTTCTGGACTGCACAGTCTGTCACTGAGGACAGAAATCTCACCATCGAAGTCTACAGAAAACCTACCGACCAGTACCTCCAGTTTGACTCTCACCACCCACTGGAACACAAGTTGGGAGTGATCAAAACCCTGCAACACCGCGCCAAAGAAATACCCACCACATCCCAAGGCAGGAAGAAGGAACAGGACCACATTAAGACAGCTCTCAAAACATGTGGCTACCCAGACTGGTCCTTCACCAAAACCTCAAGAAAACAAGACCCCAGCAAAGAAGAGGAGGAGAGAAACAAACCCCACAGCGTTTCAATCCCCTATCTGTCCGGGTCTCTGAGAAGTTTAGGAGGATCCTCCAGAAACATGACATACCGGTTCAGTTCAAACCAAGCAACACTCTCAGACACCAAGACACAAACAAAGTAATGTTGTTTATGCTGTCCAGTGCCAGGAGGAATGCAAGGAGCTGTACATTGGGGAAACCAAACAACCTCTCCACAGAAGAATGGCACAACACAGACGTGCCACCTCTTCAGGTCAGGACTCAGCAGTCCACTTACACCTGAAGGAGAGCGGGCACTCCTTCGAGGACAGCCAAGTACGGATCCTGTTTGACTCTCCCCTGAAGAGCTGCAACATGGGCGCCTCAAAACAAATTTCTGATGACCTCAAAACCAAGATTATCCAGCATTATGGTTTAGGGGAAGGTTACAAAAAGCTGTCCAAAAGGTTTTAGCTGTCATTTTCCACTGTCGGGAACATTGTGAGGAAATGGAAGGCCACGGGCACAGTTCTTGTTAAGCCCAGAAATGGTAGGCCAAGAAAAATTGCAGAGAGGCAAAGACGAAGGATGGTCAGAATGGTTAAAAACAACGCACAGACCACCTCCAAAGACTTGCAAGGATATCTTGTTGCAGACGGTGTCGCTGTGCATCGGTCAACAATAATGAGCAATTTGCACAAGAAAAGGCTGTACGGAAGAGTGATGCGGAAGAAGCCTTCTCTTCACAGTCGCCACGAAGTGAGTCGCCTGAGGTATGCGAAAGAACATTTGGACAAGCCAATATCATTTTGGAATAAGATACTGTGGACTGATGAAACAAATTGAATTGTTTGGTCACAACAAGAGGCGATATGCATGGCGGCAAAAGAACACAGAATTCGAAGAAAAACGCCTGCTTCCCTCAGTAAAATTTGGTGGAGGTTCCATTATGCTGTGGGGCTGTGTAGCCAGTGCCGGTACTGGGAATCTTGTTAAAATTGAGGGTTGCATGGATTCCACTCCGTATCAGCAGATTCTTGAGAATAATGTTCAAGAGTCTGTCACAAAGTAGAAGTTGCTCCGAGGATGGGTGTTTCAACAAGACAATGACCCCAAAGATTGCTCAAAATCTACCCGAGCATTCATGCAGAGGAACAAGTACAATGTTCTGGAATGGCCATCCCAATCCCCAGATTTGAATATCATCGAGAATCTGTGGGATGACTTGAAGCAGGCTGTCCATGCTCGGAATTCTTCAAACATCACTTAATTGTAGAGGTTTTGCCAGGTGGAATGGGCAAAAATTCCATCATCCAGGATCCAGATACTCATTGGTGGCTACAGAAAGCATCTACAGGCTGTTATTTTTGCAAAAGGAGGCTCTACTAAATACTAATATGATTTTTCTATTAAGGTGCCCAAATTTATGCACAGGCCTTTTTTTGTTTTTTGGGCATATTGCACATTTTCTGTTAACCCAATAAACCTCATTTCACTGCTGAAATATGATTTTGTTCATCAGTTATTTTATACATCAAAATTAAGTTGTGAATTAAAACACCCAATGATTGGTGAATAAAAATAATGCCAATTGTCAAGGGTGCCCAAACTTTCTCATACCACTGTATATTTTCAAGCTCTGTCCCCAGCGAGTTCAGAACTGAAGAAGCCTTCTGGATAGAAGGCGAAACGTCTTCAAAGAGAAGAAACACAGTCCAGTTGACAGAGAAAACTACCTTGGATACGATGACCTGGATGATCTACACAGACAAAATGGAAAGTGTTCTA
>NW_026621769.1:0-5112 GCF_003711565.1 Takifugu flavidus | reverse complement strand
TGACATCATTTGTGCTATCGCTTCGCCAGCGTGGCGGCGGCCACTGTGGCTTAAAAGCCTTTTCAACTGATGAGGTTTATTGGTGATCGAGTTGTAACAGCACCTGAGCTAAAGCGGGTAGGACGGAACCCCAGGGTAGAACTGGTTCCAGCAACCGGTTTATACCCACCATCGTGCAGAGAAGCACACCGATTGGCCGTTTCCATCGCGTCAAATCAAGGTTGTCGGGGTCATGCACGAGGGTGCGAGGGAGGCGGTGGTAACAGGTCACTGAAGGCATCGCAGCACATCCGTGGAGACGCTTCGGAGCAGAATCATCACGTTCTCCTCCGGCAGGCTCCCGCACTTCTCTGACACCAGAGAATCTTGATGCGCATTGATGCCCCGCGGCCTCAAAATGACACGCGTGTGATATCTCGCCCGCGTTATCTGTCAGACATCCTTTCGCGGGCCCCCGGGACAGAACTTCTCAAGTCTTCTGTCTGCTCCTGCTTTTTCTGTCGCCATCCTCCTTCGGGGACCAGCTGACTGAAGGCTCAGCACACTTGTTCAGCCCCGCGAAAGAAGCCAGAAAAGGCTGCACCTATTTGTTCAAATGGATAAATTAATTATATAATCATGTTCCCTTGTGTGTAATTCTCATAACATTGTTGGTTAAACTGTGCTATATTTATATTTTATCCTTCGGTTTTATGGAATTTGGGGAGTTGATTCTAATAAACTGCTCCTGGGGTGCGAAGGTAAATTATTATTATTATTTTTTTTTTAACGTCATCAGGATGTTGAAAACTGCAGCCATGTTCTCCTTGTGAATGAAGCGGCTTCTCTGGGCCTCGCGATGGGATTCCAGCTGTTTTTATGTGTGTGTGGGGGGAATTTCTTCCCGGAGCATGACTGCAGCCGAGTGTACGAAGGTGCCCCACATTCCCCAGAATGAGCAAGTGGTTTCTGACAGAAACTAGTCGACTTCAGCTTAAATCCAGATCCAATGTAAAACCCTCCAGCCGTCCACATGGAAGTTTCATTTTCATCTGAGCTGTTGGCATAAACTTGCATCTGAACCATTCCTGATGGTTCGACTGAGTGATTCCAGCTAGAATGCCAGAGTAACAATGACATCATTTCAGGAAGATGATGGGAAGATAGTCAGGATTCAATCTTTAAACAGACAGATTGTACATGTATTTACCCCAGCAGCACATGCTGAACACACCCATGCATCACATATCTAAATAGAATGCGTGCTGCTGCTGCTACTACTGCTACTGCTGCTGCTGCTGCTGCTACTACTGCTGCTACTGCTGCTGCTACTACTAGTAGCTACTAGTAGTAGCAGCAGTAGCTACTACTACTGCTGCTACTACTACTGCTGCTACTGCTGCTGCTACTACTGCTGCTACTACTAGTAGCTACTAGTAGTAGCTACTATTACTGCTGCTGCTACTACTAGTAGCTACTACTAGTAGCTACTACTGCTGCTGCTGCTGCTACTGCTGCTGCTACTGCTACTAGTGCTGCTGCTGCTACTACTAGTAGCTACTAGCAGTAGCTACTACTACTGCTGCTACTACTGCTGCTACTACTAGTAGCTACTAGTAGTAGCTACTACTACTGCTGCTACTGCTGCTGCTGCTGCTGCTGCTACTGCTGCTGCTACTACTGCTGTTACTACTGCTGCTGCTGCTGCTACAACTGCTGCTGCTGCTACTGCTGCTGCTACTACTGCTGCTACTGCTGCTGCTGCTACTACTGCTGTTACTACTGCTGCTGCTACTGCTGCTGCTGCTACTGCTACTACTGCTGTTACTACTGCTGCTGCTACTGCTGCTGCTACTGCTGCTGCTACTGCTGCTGCTGATTTCAGCCTACAGCCACAGGGTCTGTTCTTGGAGCAGCCTTGTCCTTGTTTTATATCTCATCTCTTATTTAGGCCAACATGTCAGCGATAAATGTTTAATTCTGCGGAAGAGGAATTCATGATGAGATCTATTTTAGGCAGAGATGTAACGCTTGAAGACAGTAAACAAGAGCGCTTCATGAGTTTGACCCCAGACATGGCCGAAGGAGGAAAAGTCACCTCTCCTATTATTAGAAGTACTCAGTGTTCTCCGTGTCTTTTCTGCCTATTTTTAACATTCTATTTAAAATATGTCCTCATGTTGCATCCAGACGGAACTTTCACATGACTGGAAGAGGCTTCAGTAAAAATGTAAAACCCTCCAGCCGTCCACATGGAAGTTTCATTTTCATCTGAGCTGTTGGCATAAACTTGCATCTGAACCATTCCTGATGGTTCGACTGAGTGATTCCAGCCAGAATGCCAGAGTAACAATGACATCATTTCAGGAAGATGATGACAAGATAGTCAGGATTCAATCTTTAAACAGACAGATTGTACATGTATTTACCCCAGCAGCACATGCTGAACACACCCATGCATCACATATCTAAATAGAATGTGTGTGTGTGTGTGTGTGACAGAGAGAGAGAGAGAGAGAGAGAGAGAGAGAGAGAGAGAGAGAGAGAGAGAGAGAGAGAATTCCTTGAGCAACACTGCCACCATTTGGAATAAGAAAGAATAATCTGGATTTGAGGACTGAGAATAAGGCAGCTTTTCTTGTGACTTGGGTGATGGTAGAACACAAAAAAATTGGGAAATGATGAACAAACAAAGCAACATCCTGCAATCATGCTTCAGAACTTCATTCATTCACGGAATTGTGGATAATTAAGTTTTCGGCGGCCAACTGTCTGCAATTCCGGGTTTTACCTGCAGGTGGAGACATTTATTAATACTGCAGGTGGAGACATTTATTAATATTTAGTGATCAACTCAGTGAAACGTTTTAGTTCCGCTTTAAAATATCATTCATTTAGTCAAAGATGTAAAACTCTGACTATGTCTTTTTGTATTTCTTTATTAAGCTTTCATGTAAACTGTTGATCTTAGAGCCTCCAAAATCTCCATTGGTTTTTTGTTTTTTCTTCTCTTAGATTTTTTTGCCAAGATTTTAACTTCTCTATTGATGTTCATGCATTTGTCTTTGTAAATGCCAGAATCTTCCCACGCAGCATCTCTCAGCACTTCAGCCATTCATGAACCAACGCCTTCAAACCTTCCCACCAAAGGCTTCTTAACGGTGAAATAATCCAAGTTAATTGTGCAATAGAAACAACCCGTAGGTGTGACGACTGCATTACAAATGCAACGTTAACGTGGTGTGCAATATCACACCACGTCACATTTGTAGATCCAGGATAAGAAATGGAGTGTAGAGGAGCTCATGCACGCCGCTGAGCACCAGCACCGGCAGCCTGCAGCTGATATACAAGACACTGCAAACTCAATTATTATCAGAACAGGCTGCATGAAGAACAATATAAAGCTCTTCTCAATAGAAGTCTCATCTTGTTCTGACAGCTGATCTTCATCACACGCTCATGTCACTTAGAATCTATTAAAGGTTTATTTCTGTTTGGCTTAGATTTTCAAGTTTGTTAGTGGCTAAAATAAGAAACCCAGTTTTTATTGTGTTTAAACATTCCAAAGCTGATATTGAAGGGCCATATCATGGGACGGTTGCCATCACTGTGGCTGTCCGGAACAAACAGGCCTCAGGAGGTGAGAATGGGAGAGAACATGTCCTCCACATGTTCCTATGCATAGGTAGACCTGCTACAGTAAGACTGTGTTCTGAGGATAGAAGAATCCTTTATCTTAAATGTAAAAGTGATCAAAGAATGATCAGACAGGAGTGGGTTCTGAGGGAACACTGACACATGTTCTACCTCAACACCATAAGTCAGAACTAGATCTAGGGTGTGGTTGAAGTTATGAGTTGGTTAATTTATCTGCTGGAGGAAACCAACTGACTCAAGCAATGAAATGAAACCATTTCTAAAGCTGTCATTTACAACATCTACATGGATGTTAAAGTCTCCAATGATAATGACTTTATCTGTTCTGAGGACCAAGTCAGATAAGATGTCAGAAAACTCAGACAGGAACTCTGAATGTGGCCCAGCAGGGGGCCGATATACAACTACAAACAGAAGTGGCTTTTCTGTCCTCTGGTTCAGATGGGTGATGCCAAGAGTCAGGCTTTCAAATGAACTGGAGCTGTGTTTGGGTCTTGGATTAAGTAATAAGTTGGAGTGATAGGCTGTGTCCGAAACCACCCCCTATACCCTACCTAGTGCACTTAATCGCGTGGACGCCATTTTGAAATAGTGTCCGAATTCTCAGTGAGCATCGCGAGTGCACTCAATGTATCCCACAATGCACTGCAAAAAGTAGTGTACAACCGATGCACCTGGGCTCGGTAATATATCCCATCAGGCTTTACGGTATCACGTGGTAATCTGTCGATGGCGGGTAAACGAGCAGACATGACGTACAAATGTATGTAATATTATGTTATTATTATTATATGGTATTTGTTTCACATATCTTACTAGAGCGTAAAACATTGCTGCCTCCATTTTAAATGTTTTTGCCTTTATTTATTTATACGCGACTATAAGCATCTTATTAGATTACGTACCGCTTTAATTCTGCCGTACTAGAGTCGGTGCATTTCAAATGCAAATTTAAGGTACTGTGGGAGTGGTATTAATATAACGCTGGCTTGAATTGATTTCTTAAGGAGTGACGATGATATAATTAAGATGATCCGATGCCGGATGGAGAAGGACCACCTCTTCTCCGGGAAGAGGTTTTCTGCTGCAGCAGGATGGGAGTGGGTGGTGGCAAAATGTTATTAAATACTGTATTGTATTGCTGTAACTTGGAATCTGGTGTGATCACAATCCAGAAACTAAACTGATGGACTTCTGCAATTTGTTTATGTCCTTGTTCCAATTTATAGAGCTGTGCTGAGGGAAATTGGCCTCACTGGTAAGCTGACTCCAGCACGAGCAGCCAAAAAGTGGGAGAACCTTAAAAAAACCTACAAGGTTTGTAATAATTGCATTAAATTTGGTCTAAATGTAACAGACTAATAATTATAGGAAATGTTGCATTACTGTTTGAATTATTCGCTTATTCCTATTCCCATGTAGGAGCTTCGGAGACCACCACCTGGGTCTGGATAGTCTGGGGAGGTCACAGCT
>NW_026621768.1:0-5362 GCF_003711565.1 Takifugu flavidus | reverse complement strand
ACGATTATCATCGAGGGTCCAGAGATGCCGGCTCACAGAGAGAGCTGCCTCGGAACGGGAGGGAAAGCTTCACGGAGGCCGAGAGGACGGTCCGATAAGGCGTCTTCAGTCCTTGCCAGGGCTTCCTCTGTGCTGGAGGAGTAATCATAAAAGGCAGGAACAGAGAAGGTTCGGGAAGAGTCGCCCTTTTATTCCAGCCAAGACAAAATAGAAGCATCCGTCCAGCCGCTAGCGCTCAAAACCCCTGGAAGTTTAGGAATTATTAATGGGATTAAGCCTTAAGGAAGCTGAAGCCTGGGACAAACCCACGTTTCCCTTTTTTTTCCTTGAAAAAATGGTGATGCAGCAGATGAGCGGGAGTTGACTGGCTTCAACCAGCTACTGTCTCAATGTCTCCAGCCCATAGTGTGGATTCTCTACGAGATCAGACAGCAGCTTCACTCCTGAATCCTGCAGCTGGTTCCCACTCAGGTCCAGTTCTCTGAGATGGGAGGGATTGGACCTCAGCGCCGAGGCCAGAGAGCCACAGCTGATCTCTGATAAGCTGCAGTACCTTAATCTAAATAAAGAAGGGAAACTTTTATAAGGTTATAAGTGAAACCAGTATTCATCTGAAAGGTTAATCAAAGGCATGATCTGTAAATATTTAATTTAGTTACAGGTTAAAAAATGATAGTAATATGTAATGACCACAATTCCAACCTCTCAGGTTTGCACTGTTCCAGAGGAGAATATATATTGTTCTGGCCCTCACTCTTCCCAGGTTCTCCCACCTCTTTCCCTCCCATCTCATCATGGAGATCCATCTCACCTGTGGCTCATCTTTAAAGGCACAACCTGTCTTAGATGACTTCCTGTCTCCCTCACCATCTCCCTCCTCGTGGCTGGTGTCTACCAGGCACCCTCACCTAGTTTTGTCTAATTTTGGTTACCATCTGTCGGCTTTTTCATTGTCCTTAAATCATTTATCATGAATAAGTGGTCCCCGTGTGGCCCTCCCTCCTGAAGGAACTGGGCACAACACACACACTCAGAAAGTGTGAGGACCCTCGGATGGAATAATGGACATTTTTGAGAATGGTGTTTACCTCAGAGTTTCCAGTCGGCAGTTTGGAAAGTGGAGAAAACCACAGAGCAGCTTCACTCCTGAATCCTGCAGCTGGTTCCAACTCAGGTCCAGTTCTCTGAGATGGGAGGGATTGGACCTCAGCGCCGAGGCCAGAGAGCCACAGCTGATCTCTGATAAACTGCAGTAATCAATCTGAAAAATGCAGGATGAGGTTATACGGTGCAGGTCTGCATGTTATCTGCGTCAGTACTAAACCTACGTTAGTTCTTAGTTGGGTCAGACCTGAATTCACGATATTACAAGGAATTTTTTTAATGTGGTGCATCACAGCAGTGTTGAGAACAGCCTCACTTCACCATCTTAGCAGCTGGTATATAGGTAGAAAAATGAAGACTGACCTGAGCCTCTCCAGTTTACAGTTTGGACTCTCCAGTCCAGAACAGAGCCGCTTCACTCCTGAATCCTGCAACGTGTTGTAGCTCAGGTCCAGAACCCTCAGATGGGAGAGGTTGGACTTCAGAGCTGAGGCCACAGAATCACAGCTGGTCTCTGATAAACTGCAGCCACTTAGTCTAAAATAACAATTATTTTGAGAGAAGACAAATAAAAATCAACATGTACCAGAGCAAAACACAGCTTACAAGCAACAAACCTCTGGTCCTGCACCGGCTTATCTGCCGTATGTTCCTATTTTGGGTTCTTTCAGGGCGGTGGTTGGACAAGATCTACAGCGTATGTAAAGTGTGTGGGGGTCAAAATACCTTCCAAGTTTGTGAGACCACATTTCTCAATAGCACTCAACTCTTGTCAGGAGTTGGGACAAAGCGACCCACTCCTGATAGCTTGGGGGCGATGCTGCAGCGACCCTGCAATCCCTACACTCTCTGGTGAAACCAAATCAAAGGTTTTAGACACTGCTGGATGCTGGAAGGGTGGCTATAGTCTGGACGCATCGTTCCCCTGACTGCACATTTCTCCAACAATGATTGGCAGCTGGTGTCACTTGTTCTCCAGATGAGAGAAGGAAAGAGAGCCCCCCACAGTGTGTTTGATTGCCCCACTGCAAGCTCAATGCTGCCAGAAAACATTGCAGGAGCATCAATTCCCCTCAGGGCATCAACAAGGACTCAGGAAAAGGTGCAGCTGCCACCTACTAGAGACAAGCACACTGAGCTGAGATTCAAAGCCCTCTCCTCCCAAGAGAAGAGCTTGTTTGTTGGAGGCTCTTCTGGGCGATACCTGGTGCCACAGCTCCAGCTCAGCCCGTCTCTGGAGCTGAGGTGGAGCTTAGCAAGTTTCATGGTTCTCCACCACTTCCTCTCGCTGAGGACCTTCTCAGCTGGTGGTTTCTGCTCCACCTTCCAAGTTGAGCAGGTGATACTTCTGCATTCCTGCCACCAGTGTCTCTGCAGAAAGAGTCTTCTCTACTGTTTTATATTAGATTGTAGAAAATTAGGATTTTTGGCTGATGTCTTAGATGTTGTTGACTAAGAGCAGGTTTTTCTTTAATAACATAGAAAGATTCGATGAGAAGAGCAAATGTATTATTTTATGAGCTACTTCCACTACTATTATATACACATACTTCCATATTGTCTTAGATTGCAAGCTGCATTTATTGCATCGTTCATAGAAAGTCATATTTGTGAGGAGAAAAACTCCAATAAGGTCATTTTCTTTAATGACCATTACAACAGAAGGAGGCGATGAACAAACAGATTTATCTAAAAATGTGTGAAAACTTATGGATGGAAACCTTTTTAAAATGGTGCTTGTGTGAATCGGTGTAGAATAACTTGTGTAGAATCACTGTTGACTTCTGATTTGGACTCCAATGGAAGTGAGTGTGCAACAATTGTGGATGCTGAAAGCTTCAGATCTTCATGAAGGTTTCTGTGGTTGGACTGACCTGCTGCCCCTTTAAGAGGGAGGCAGGTTTGGGCTTCTGGCTGGAATGAAGCCACCTAAGATGAGAATGACTGCAGGCTTTCGGTACCAAGGTTTAACAGGGGCTCACTTCACACTTGGGCTTTTCTCTTTTTTGGGATGGCTTTTCTCAGGAGAGAAGGGGCATGGCACACTGCAGCAGCTTTCTTTTGGGGTTTCTAGTTTTCCTTCTGATCTTTAAAAGACAGGAAGAACCATTTTTGATTGGTCTGAATGTTTGGGCGTTTTGTGGCCAGCCTAAAATAAAACAAGACAAATCTACAACTGATACTTCCTTTCTAGTCATTGATGACCATCCTCACATGGGACAGATTTCCACAACCAATTTAATACTGCAAATCTGTCCTGTGTGGTCTTTTTTCTGAGAACTGTAACACTACGTTTATAACAAAGATCAAACATGGAAACATTATTGTCTAACTAGTTACACCTGGGAAAGTACTGGATCATCTCTGACTGACCTGAGAGTCTCCAGCTCACAGAGAGGATCCTGGAGAGCACCACAGAGCAGCTTCACTGCTGGATCCTTCAGCTGGTTCTCACTCAGGTCCAGAACCCTCAGATGGGAGGGATTGGACCTCAGCGCCGAGGCCAGAGAGTCACAGCTGATCTCTGATAACTGCAGCCACTCAGCCTGGAAAAGGAATAAATGGGGCAAATAAAACACATTTCTAAATCTGAAAATGAAGAGAAAAGCAGAAAATGTAAAGAAATTTAGAAAAGACCAACAGAGGCCTCCTGACCTGAGCGTCTCCAGTCTGCAGTTTGGATGCATCATTGCAGAAGACAGTAACTTTACTCGGCATCTGTCAGGCTTTGGTTCCAGCTTAATCTCAGCTCCCGTAGATGAGAAGGGTTTGACGTCATTGCTGAGGCCACAACTTCCCAATGACTCGTTGAAAGAACAATACCAGACAGTCTGTTGTGTATGAAACAAAAATAGTGAGTCAAACTTTGGGATTTCTCATCAACTTATCTGAGAATCTACCTCAACACAAATGTAGCTCATTTCCTGGAAAAGCTAAATTCAACACCGTAGAGCAACAGTTTGAACGACCATCAGATCTGAAATGCAACTGAATTATTCTCAACATTTGTCTTATTTTAGAACAGCTCATAATTACTCAATATTTAAAATGATTGTAGCAAATGGTTTAAAGAAACGTGCATCTTTTTATCTGTCTATCGGCTTTGGATATTTTGCATTTCATCCAATTTGTACGATGGTGCGTCAAGTCTTAATTCAGCGATCCGATCGATGACATCAGAGTCTCTGGTTGCATCGATTGCCCTCAGCTTCTGTTCTATCTGCCTGTTTCCCTTCAAATCATTTTCACTGCACCTTTTGTTGCTAGTGATGAAGTTGCCACCTAACGGGTGTGGAAAGGCTCAAACAACTTGTGGGTCACATAAAGGCTCCAAACGGAACCGCCACAAAGACCTAAAACACCCATTTAAACCAACGAGGCCGGCTGTTTTTACGTTGAACAAATGAAGCAAAATAGTCACGTGTCATTAGTTAAAATGTGTTTTTCTGTCGTTAGAATACGATGTAAACAAACAAACAAAAGTGATTTAATGACATGACAGTAATTTCATGATAGTCAGTTAACTTGTGGCTCCTATTATTCCTGCCTTATGTTGGTTTGTCTGGATTGACCTTTGAACTTATATCCAGCCAGTGTTGAACATTTCTGGATGAATTGTTGTTGTTTTTAATTTATGGACGCTGCAATGGAGATAAAGAATTGAAGGAATGACCACTGGAGGGGGTATTGCTACCTGACATGATCCACTCGCTTGATTTAAACGCCGATGTCCGGCCCCAAAAATCTTTACTTACTCGGCCTTCCTGCAGTTCCTCACAGCTGGAATCAGGCGACGTCGTCCCTCATCTGAGGTGTTGTACTGCTGCAGGTCCAGCTCATCCAGAACCTCCTCTGACATCTGCAGCAGGTAGGCCAGAGCTGAACAGTGGATCTCTGACAGTCTCCTCTCTGATTTCTTCCCTGACTTCAGGAACTCTTGGATCTCCTGATGGACTGACTGATCCTTCATCTCCATCAGACAGTGGAAGATGTTGATGCTTCTGTCTGGGGAGATTCATCACTGTTCCCTCCTTCAGGTTGTTGAGGACCTTCTGGATGGTTTCTGGGTGGCTGTTCCTCTGATCCAACAGTCCACCCAAGATCCTCTGATTGGACTCCAGAGAGAGACCATGAAGGAAGCGAACAAACAAGTCCAGGTGGCCATTTTCACTTTTGAGAGATTTCATTAGTGCTCTCCTGAGGAAGTCATCAAGAGATTGGCTGGATCGTTATTTAAAAACCCAACAAACCCGAAAAG
>NW_026621767.1:0-4045 GCF_003711565.1 Takifugu flavidus | reverse complement strand
CCTGCGCTGTTACTACTTTGCCGTGCGCAGTCTGATCAACATCGGGGGTCTCCCAGAGCCCACAACAACCTTTGAGATTACCTTTCAGATGTCCAACTTTTTCATCGGCGTCTTTGTGTTCTCCAGCTTGATCGGGCAGGTTGGTGTCACGTTCCAAATGTTTGAGCCGCGTCTTCACGACGTTTCAAACGTCCCGTTTCCTCTCAGATGAGAGACGTCATAGGAGCGGCCACGGCGGGTCAGACTTACTTCAGGGCCTCCATGGACGGTTGTGTTGCCTACATGAACACCAACAGGATCCCCAAGATGGTCCAGAACAGGGTGAAGACGTGGTACAACTACACTTGGACGGCTCAAGGCATGCTGGGTGAGTCAGGAAGCCTCCAGTGTTTCCATCTCCAGGAATCAGAACACGTGATGACCCAAAGTCTGCTGCGCCCCGATCAGACGAGTCTGAGCTGCTGGATAAGATGCCTCTGGTGATGAGGACCGCCATCGCCGTGGACATCAACCTGGCCACCTTTCAGAAGATCGACCTGTTCAAGGTAGCTCCTCCGGGGCTCCCACACACACCAGCAGTCCCAGTGCAGCTCAGACTCACATACCTGTGGTTTCCATCAGGGCTGTGACCAGCAGATGCTGGTGGACATGTTACTGAGGCTCAAGTCCATCATCTATTTACCAGGAGACTTTGTGGTGAAGAAAGTGAGTCACGTGGTCGATGTTCCTCAACGCCAGCAGAAGCTTTCCCCTCGTTCTACAACACAGGAGTCTCATCTACATGGAGGGTTTGCTTATTTTCCCCTGCAGGGGGACATCGGTAAAGAGATGTACATCATCAAGAGTGGAGCGGTGCAGGTGGTGGGAGGACCTGACAACAGCATCGTCTTCGTCACTCTGAAGGCGGGCTGCGTCTTTGGAGAAATCAGGTGTGTCCTGAGAGGCTTGAAGATTTGGATTCAGTCCACGTATCACCCACCCGTAGCTAACATCCTGTAGCGTGCACACGTGTCCTCTGGCTCCATCACAGCTTACTGCAGTCTGCCAAAGATGGAGGGAACAGGCGCACAGCTAATGTCAAAGCACACGGCTTTGCTAACCTGTTTGTCCTGGAGAAGAAAGACCTGTTTGACATCCTCATCCATTACCCAGAGTCCCAGAAGGTTCTGGCTCGGAAGGGAAGGTGAGTCGGTTTAAGTGCCAGAACAACCACACCCACTTTCAATGTGTAAATGTGTGTGTGTGTGTGTGTGTGTGTGTGTGTGTGTGTGTGTGTGTAGGAAACTGACCAAAGCCAAGGCTGCACCAGCTAAAACTGATGCAAAGAAAGAGGAAAAGCCCAAAGGTGCATTTCTGTTTGAAACAAAACCTCCAACACCAAAGTTGCTGAAGGTATTTGGACGACTCAAGAAAAACTGAAGGTACTTCGTGTTTTTTCTTTTCTTTGAGGTCGTTTGATGACTAATTATTCAAGCTCTTTCGGCAGGAAACACCATGCCTGTTTTTCTTCTGTTCACAGAAAAGTGCAAAGGAGCAGAACCTACGTCATCTACATCCCACTTTTTAATCACATATCATCTTAAAAACTCTCATCACACTCTCATCTGTTGTTCCTGTGTCCTGTTCCTGCTCTGAACTGTGTCCGATGGACTGAGAGTCCAACCTGGCAGGACTGACATGCCTGCAGAGAGACGGGGGGGACAACTTTTACATTTCAGTGTTATTTTATATTGATAACACCCGAGCAGCCTGAAGATTAAGCAGATCTTCCAATAAACGTCACACGTCACATCAAATCATCCATCCATCCAAATCGTGGTCCTGTTGGACCACCAAAGGACAAACACTTTCCATTTAGCACGGACAAAAAAACCCAAATCCTGTTTAGCAATGAAGCTGTGGGGAGAGTTTGAGGAGCGTTTTTGAGGAACACGCTGCCATATTGGGTCCAAGCTGCTGGGGTTTTTGTTGTTTCCAGGTGAATCGGTGGGCAGCGGCGTTACCGCCTGTCTCTCCCCGCTTCCCCTCTCCCCGTGGTCGTGGTCACGCCGGGCATCTTTACTGGTCCCGTTTTAAACAGGTTCTGTTGGGAACAGGTGTTCTCCAGAACTGTATTCCAGGCTGCTGTGCTGAAGGGCTGTTTTCAGTAGCAATAGAGCCAGAGTGTGCCTGCTCCATATGAACCCCCCCAGGCCGTGCTTTCCTCCTGGCTGAGCCATAATCAGCTCTGGATGGACTGGTTCACGCTTGGACTGAGTCAAGATTTGATAGCTTGAGGGATGGCGAGGTCCAGACAATAAACCTGAGTGTTTTTGTGTCCGGTTATTAACATGTTCCATGCTTTTCCTTCTGCAACAGTTCATCACACCTGCTCAGGGAAACCTCGGTGTAAAGGAGGTGAAGCCGTGCCTCAGTGACTCTACTTTGGTGTTTTAGAAACTAACAGTTATTAGATGAATATACAGTGTGCACGTACACGCACACGTGTGTTTAAACACTTAATACATGCGTGTGTGTGTATGTAGACTTTTTAGTATTTTGCAGATACGTGTCTGTATATAAACCAGATCCTCCTGTAATAAAGAACTAAAGGCTGACTGTTGTCACGTGACCTGTCTCCGTCTGTGCCCCATGATGGAACCTGCCTGGAACATCTGGTCCACAGAAAAAGCAAAACAGCTCACAGAACTGGCCCAGTTTAGACCCAAAAATGACAATAAATAATGAAAATGTGACACAGTAGGTCATTGACAGTTTCACTCATTTTCATCAGAATTCATCAAAAATATTTAAACCCACAAACTACACAGAAGCGCAAAGTTTAGAGCTTAAAGGGAGCGACAGGTGAAGATTTAAAGCTCAACGCAGCTGAAGAAGTTCCAAAAAGGAGAAATATCATGTGGTGCTTTACCGCCACCAAGTGGACACGCGTGGAACTGCAGACAATAGTTAAACGCGCTCCGACACATTCTGACCTCTGCTGCTCCTCCTGGACTCCAGGGCTGCAGAAATATGCTGCTTTTACAAGTGTTTTAAAATCTGTGAAGCATCATAAATCTTATTTAGTTAACTAGGTTGAATAATGGTGGAGAATGGCGTCCGAAAAGCGTCTTTATTTTAAAGTGAACAAGAACAGTTCGGTCCGCGTTCACAGAGAGGCGGAGAGACCTCGAGAGAGTCCAAAACACGTCCGCTCGGAAAACTCTCAAAAGTAGTCAAGCCACAGAAGTCAGGGTTTGGCGATGAGGACGAAAACACTCCGCCGCTGGCAGACGGGAGTTCTGTCCTTAAATCTAACGGGAGATTGAAGAGAGACCGCAGGTGCGTGTGTCTGCGGGGCCAGCTGTGGCTGATGAGCGGCTCCTCCACGCCCCCTGCAGGTAGATACCAGCAACAACGGTCCCAGAAACTGGGAACCCAACAAACCAGTTTTTCAAAGTATTCCTTTCAGACTAAGCAGGAAGACTGAAGACCGACAAGGTGAGTGTAAACGAAGAGTATTATTGAAAAGAATTGACAGTTGTGTTTGGAGATAAAGTCAAGATTTGATTCAACTAGACTTCGGATTTAGTTTGAGCACAAAATATCATTATACATTATAAATGAAAAGGTCTTATTTAACTTTCTTATAGTCTGGCTTTAGTTATAGTTGAATAGTCTTTCTAAGTGAAGTTTAGTTTATGTTTCTGCTCTTTGCTACTGATCCTAAAAGAACTTTAAACCCTCCCAGAATGCTTTAATGGTAGTAATATATACGCCACAAAGCTGTTGATTAGGTTTTAGAAGTGAAAGTATTCTCTTCAGACGAAGCAGGAAGAGCGACATTTTTGTGACAGGTGAAAAGCTCTTTGAGTTGTTCAACAGTCCAGGTTACAGCTGGATATTTTGGTATTATTTAAGACAATTAACTTTATTAATTAAATTAATAAATAAATCCACACAGGATCACAGGACACCAACAGGATTTTTGGTTCATGTTGCACGTTTTCTCACAGTGGTTTATTGTTCTATGTTGTGGAACCACTGTGAAAGAAATGCAGGAGTG
>NW_026621766.1:0-4635 GCF_003711565.1 Takifugu flavidus | reverse complement strand
GAATGAAGGACAAGGAGACTTGAGTGACTAGTATGTGTTTCGAGTAAGATAAACATGACCTGAGCAAAACCCTCCCTCCATCTGTCCCCACTTATTCATAATCAGGGTCACAGTGGGTCTCGTCAGGCGGAGTGAGGTTATTTACAAACACACATAATGTTTTTTTAAAAAACAGTATAATTCTGTCTTTGTAAGGCCTTTTGTAGTTATAGTTTATTACCCAGCTCCATAACCCTAACCATCCCAACTAACTCCCTGACCCTGACTAAAACACAGTTCTAACGTCAACCTTAAAACCATTTCTTAACCCTCAAATAGTGCTTTTGAAGTTTGGAGGCCAAAATGGCCCTGCATTGCAACAAAGCAATTTGGTCCCTAATATGTAGTGAATACAAGGACACATACACACACATGGTGGGGGCTATTTAGTGTCTCAATCAACCTTGTACTTTGAGATGAATCTGCAATACCAAGGGAGAAAACACACAGGGACAGAGAGAATATGAAAACTTTACACTCACAGGAGGTGGGATGGAACCCAGAACTTTAGTCTATGATGCAACTGTGCCTGTAGATTAACTAGATTGATAAAATGAAGTTTTGTAGCATTGAAAGGACATTAAGCAGTGATCTGTCATACTACTGCCACCCCTCCAAACATACTCCATAACTACAAATCAGTGGCTGTAGCAACAGTGTAACACATTTACTGAAGTCACGGTGTAGTTTACAGCTGTCATTAACTCTTGTGGCCTACAGTTCTCATTAACAGTTTAACCAATTAAAACATTAAGAGGTTTATGATTGTGTGTGTCTGTAATAATCCAAAATCTCAGCAATGATGGGTCAAAGCAAAATGCACACTGATCAACCCCCAGCCTTATTTTCATCACCTGACTGTTTCCTTCTGGTCACTCACTGAGGACGAATAAAACACTAACAATTGAAGTAATTTTCTTCCAAGATTGGCCTGAAAGGAAGCTAAAAAAAGTTCAATGACATTTAATGTGACAACATTTACCCATAGTGCTGCTTGGCTTTGGAGTCTTATTTGGGAAAAACTCTAAATGCCTTGATAAAGACCCTGTTTGGAAAAAAATACTAATAATTTTAAATATCTGTCTGTCTGTCCGTCCGTCCGTCCACATAAAAAAAGATACTACAGAGAGAAATCATTAGTGTGCATGCAAACACTTGTTCCTGCTTGTTAAAGAATGAACACGACTAGAGCTGCTCTCCTACTCATTACTCAAGAGAGTCACCTACTGGCCATCTGCAGAAGTTACACGTGGTCTACCATAAGTACTGATTAGCACGCATAAAAAACTTTAAAAGAGTCAGTAACTTTATATTAATTTAATACATTCCCGTATTTATATATCGAGTTTAAGGAGTTTATGTGATGGTTGTGTAAAGATGAATTATTTCAGTGCTGACTTGTGTCAATCAAATTTGTCAGGGTAACATCCGCGCTGATCCAAGACAGATCTTCGGCACCAATCTTAACCTTTCCTAAATAACAGGGACAGAACATGGTCCTTGGACCCATATGCAGCATTCTGTTAAGCCATTATGCCAGCTTTAAACATTTGGATAAGTGACTCCATGTTCCGGTGAGTCCATTATCCTGCCCACAATACCCTTGGCTCCGGCTTTTTCTAATAAATGGAAGCATGAAGGATTGGCTGTTTGCAGCAGTTGATGTGACAGGAGGAGTAGGAAGGTCACAGTGATGGAAATCTGTTGCAACACCCTGATGTGGTAAGCATCCTTCAGTCCCAGTAACGGCCAATTTTAGATAATCTGTCAGTGTATTAAGTGTCCAAGTCAGCAATCCAGCCAACTGCTCCCTGTATGTGTATGTATGTGTGTGCATGCGTGTGTGTGCTCGATCCACGTTGCCGTTCAACAGCCATATGGCCGTTCACTGGCCCTAAAGTGGGGAAGTTGAAGAGGACGCGGCCTGAAAAATGTTTTTTTTTTCTTCTTTTTTTTTTTTTTAAATGCTGGTAATAATTCAGAGCAATGGCTTTGGAATTCATCATGTTTCTGTCTCAATTTAGAAATGAGAGTAAAAATCTGATGCCTTTGCTTTTCTCCTCTGGCTCATTTCCCTAAGCGATTCAGGAACTGATAATAAAGCAGAAATTTAAGAAAAAAACTGCCAAATGAAGTAAAAGCTCCAAGCAAAGACGACAGATGTGCATCTTTAATGGGACTGCTAACATTCAAAGCAGGACAAGAACATTTCTATAGGAACAACACATTCTGCAGCCTGAGAAAAATACTTAAATAGGCCTTAAAAAAGACATGCAGTTCAAATATGAGGCAGTGGGGGTGATAAATGGCTCTGTTATTTAAAACACATAGCTACTGTACTTAGCATCTTATTGTATGAACAGATAAGTTCCATTCAGTTGTCATGGTGATAAATATCCACATCCCTAGACTCTAAACCCAGCCCATGTATTATTTCTGCTTGCATGATTCCCATGATTAATAATTTACTCATTAATAATGCATTTCTACATGTGCAGGGAGACCTTTTGTCCAGGTCCGGTCAGAGATTTATCAATCTTTTTCCAGTGGAGGAGGATGTAAAAGCACACAGAACACAGACTTGTTTGATTTGCTGGTCAGATGTTTGTGAGGGCTAAGAAAATGAGGTTGAAGCCATTCAAAAGTTTGCAAAATGAATTCCCCCAGTGTTAATACATTTGACAGCCTGGCTTTGGGGTCTGCAGTGTGGCAGACCTCTTTTAATGATGGTGACTGCGATCCCCAAGATGGATCATACATCTCACCAACTCAATGCATTTTAAGTCAGGCAGATCCAGGGAGGCCTGAATATAGCCATGAGCTACAAGCTAAAGTGAATAGATACACCAGCTCTCTTGCCAACTGGCCTTTTGTCCACTAAAATCGATATCATGTTATATAAAAAAACATTGCCAAATTATTTAAGAAATTGGTGCAGAAATGGTACTATCGTAGCTTAAGTAATCTCGACCAAAACGTCTGTTCACTTTTCCAACAGGCACAAAGACGACTAAGCTCACGAGGGAAAACTGTTTTTCCATCTATGCGAGCTGCATCTCGACCTTACCACCTGAGTCCTCATACCAGGCGAAGAAAGGATCACCAGCGTAGTCGTTGCGCACTGGCATCTGGCCCGGCACAATGGAAATGGGAGAGCTGACGCACCAGAAGGGTTTATGAAATTCATCCAGGAGCGTCAGACTCATTATGCAACCATTCTAAAATCAAAACCAGAAGTTTGAAAGATGCAGGATGTTGTTGCCCATGCTTTCACAGCGTGCCAGCGGCCAACAGCAGACTGCCATACCTGCACCGTGCCCTGCAGGGCACCACACCTCCAGGGGAGGGCAAGGTTGCCTGACAGCAGCGTGCGCTGCCCCAGGTTAACGCCATTGATGGCAGTCAACTGAACCAGGCCATCACAGATCTGAGCTGTTGGAATAATGCATCTGAGAGTCAGTGGTTTATCTAAATATAAAGACAATACATATACAGCAATATACACATGAACAGGTTTATGACAATGAAAGGTGTGATAATTATGAAAGATTTTTTTAACTGTATCATGAATGACCTGGATAAGACATAATCATTGAAATATGAGAAAGTTATAAATAAATTACCTTTACTGCAGAAGAGACTGGAGTAGCTTCCAGACATGAGCTCGCATACGGTGTCATGGAGAACAAAGTGTAGCTGGTAACCATGGAGACCATATTCAGGGTCGATGTCATCAAAAGGGGGTTTGAATGTGGGTTCAGTGTATGGGCTGCAGGAAGAAAAGAACATGTTAGTAGCTGCAGTGAGTGATGATGAGTCTTACTAAGTAGGAAAAAAAAACATTTTTGTTGGATACAAGTGTAACGTTGTCATTTCACAGAAACGCCGGATGGGGGCGCTGTGGTCGTACTATATTTCATTGTTGCTTAACTACTCATCACATCAGCAATCCATTCAATCTGGATGCTTAAATATGTTCTAAAAGAACCCGAAAGAAGGTAAGAGATGTTTTGACATAGCCCATGTTAATCCCATAAAAAATGAACTAATCAATAGCAATAATTTATTACCTTCACATGAACATAAGTGATTTATTACACACTGAAACATATGCCACTTCAGCTTAGCAATAAAAATATATTCTTAAACCCGTCCACAGTCCAGACAGCTGTGTTGGTGCGGCTGATGAAGGACAGGAGATGAAAACTCTTGATTAAAAAATGAGGCTGGTTGGCTCTCTGGACTCAAAAAATAAGGTGGACAGCGATGCTGATGCTTCCGATCCCACCATGCTGGGTGGGATTATGAGTCACATCAGCAGCATCAGTTAGATCCCGCAGCGATTTGAGCCTTAACAAGTGGAAGGTGATTCTCTGCACGCCGTGTGAGCGCATGCATGAAAGGTTCCTCCTCATGTGCAGCCTACCAAAGCGACGATCCCTGGACGATTTTTTCCACCAGCTTATGGAAGTGAAGGGTGAACATGACGAAAGCAACAGCTTGCTCGTTCTGCACAGAGAGCCGCCGAGTAAAACATGCAGAATCCACCCTAAAGATTATGGATGACATCAGCGTGGAATCATGTTTACCTTCCAG
>NW_026621765.1:0-5260 GCF_003711565.1 Takifugu flavidus | reverse complement strand
TTTGTTCCCGACATATAATAACAACACGTCATCAATGATGAGGCATTACCGAGGCAAACATGAGAATGAAGCTGGTGCTGCTGCTGTGATGACGTTTCCACCAGGTGAGTGGGTGCTGTTCCAGGCAATATTAAGAGTAACTTTTAAACTTTACTGCGCAGGTTTGGGTGTATAAAATTAGTTAATTAACTAAATTAATCTTGTTCTGCTAACTTCCATATTTTATGTAGCAGGAAGCAGGAGCTTGATGAAGCTCTAGTGGATTTCATAGTGAAAGATTCCCAGCCTTTCACTGTGGTGTCTGATCCTGGCTTCCGTGCTCTGGTGGCTAAACTGGATCCCACATGCACCCTTCCATCAAGGCAGACAGTTAAAGCCATGGTGGAGAGAGGGGAAGTGGAAGAAAAGGAGAAGGCCAAGGCAGCCCTGCAGAATGTTGACAGTGTCAGCTTGACCGCAGATATGTGGACTTCCATCAACATGGATGCGTATCTCGCCGTCACCTGTCACGCTATTCATGCAGGTGAACTCTCCACCACCCTGGTGGGAGTTCGGCCTTTTCCTATCAGTCACACAGCAGAGAACGTCGCTGGAACTGCTCGAGAGCTTTTAAGGGAATGGGCTCTTGAAGAGAAGGTGAGGTGCTTGGTGACTGATGCTGCAGCAAATATTCTGCGGGTGCAGCACGCCGTCTGCCTGGCTCACGCACTAAACTTGATTGTCAAAAAGGCCATGGATGCTACTCCTGGGCTAGATAATATAAGATCAAAAACGAGGCGGATGATCACCTATTTTAAATCAAGCACCACCGCTAAAGAGAAGCTGCAGCAGATCCAGGTGCAAATGGGCCGTCCTGTCACAAAACTAATAATTGAAGTAGACACAAGATGGAATAGCACCTATGAGATGCTGCAGCGTCTTTATGAGCAGAGGATGCAGCTGCCGCTGCTCTGACCACTCTGCCCACAGATTTGGACCTATTGACTGCAAATGACTTTGAGTGTGCATCTGAGTGTAGGAAGATACCGTCACCTTTTCATGCTGCCACCGTAGAGCTCTCACATGAAACGAGGTGTCGGGATCAAAAATAACACCCCTGATAAAAATGCTGAAGCATGCTTTGAGTGAGCTGATGGCACAGAACTCAAACAAAACGGCAAAAGACCTTGGCATAAACCTCAATAGAATTATGAATGATAAACTCAGTGGAATAGAAACCACAAGCATCTTCTCTTTATCATCATTACTTGACCCAAGATTTAAAACACTCGGATTCCAAAGCCCTTCAAATGCCGAGTCAGCTGTGCACCGGTTAAAATCGGAGTGTGCGGCATTGTTGCCGAATGCACCCACCCAAGAGGACCCACCATCCACTTCAACAGCACAGCCAGAACCAGCTGCTTCTTCCCAAGGTACAAAAATGATAGAATTTGGATCAATAGATTTATTTGCATTGATTCATGTACAGACTAAACTTTATGTAATGTTTTATTTTGAGTCATTGATCCGTGGAAGCTGTTGGACAGGGATGCTGAAGAAGCAAGAGCGTCCAGGAATGCCACCGCTGATGCCATAGTGGAGGTGCAGCGTTATCTGTCAGCCCCTCCACTTGAACGATCACAGGACCCTCTGGTGTACTGGACGACAAACAAAGCCCGATACCCAAACCTGTACCACCTGGCAAACCAGTACCTCGCAACACCAGCATCCTCTGTGGCCTGCGAGAGGGTGTTTTCTAAAGCCGGGGAAATGGTTTCAAAAAAGAGAAACCGCCTCAAACCCTCAACTGTGGAGAAACTGTTGTTTTTTAAATAAAAATGCATAAGCACACCAGTTCACCCAAGCACCTTAGGCCCATAACCCCCATCTGTTCCTAAAATATATAGAAAAATAATATTATAATAATACAACATCAAAAGTGCACAAACAGCAAAACTCAAAGTGCACGCTTGCTGGGTCATCGACCTTTTGCCTGGCTGCAGTACCACCAATGCGCCAGCAGATGACGCCCGCGTTCGAAATGATTAAAGCTTCGAGTAATGAACCAATTTTCAACACAATGGTCCAAAGGGTTCAAAGCCTCATGAAACCTCATTTGGACATCACTACTTAAATGCGCAGGGAAGACAAGACAGGCCAAGCACAGCAACACTGGGGCAACACTCCACAAAGCACCACAACCCTCTGGCCCTGATGGGCAGGCGCTCCCTCCTTAAGTAGGTGGCCAGATGTTAATTGCCCACACGTGCGCCTGCCTGCAGCGCAAACTGAGCTCCTCACGCCCCCTGGAGGGAAGACCAGGCACAACCCTGGACCCCAACAACTGTGTCCAGAAATGATCCGTCAGATCAAATTAAGAGAAGTTGAGAAAAGAACAGGTGAACACACACACACACACACACACCACACACACACACACACACACACACACACACACACACACACACACACACACAAACACCACACACCACACACCACACACAACACGGGTAACAGAGAGAGAGAATAACAACAGCAGCTTGTAAAGCCAAATGAAGTCAATCTTACAACAAAATTTGCTTTAGAGACAGAGAACATGAAATCCAAACTGCAGAGCTCTTTTAGATCACCCCTCTTGTAGTGCTCCACTGTGCCTCTATGCATGATAGTCTGGAGTATTACACAGTGTCAGCTACAGTTCCCATCATCCATATGTTGTTTATAGTAACACGTCTATAATATATGAAATATGATTATTACAATAATAAATATTACAATACTTTCCATGTAAAGTAAAGTAGACCCATATACATTGTTTTATTGTTTTGGTTTTATTGTTATTTTATTCAATTTTTGTTATTTTGTTTATTTCAATGCAGATGGAAAAACACTTGGTGGAAGACACATCCTCCATGCAAGTGTTGACTGGACATTTTTGAAAGTTTTCACCTCTGTTTTGCTTCCAGTTTTCTTTTTCACATGCATAACATCACTGTTGCTCAAAGGTAAGTCTCACTATTTTTGTTGTAGCCTTAAAATGAGTCCAAAACAGTTTTGTTGCTAAAATAGCAATAAAACACCATCGCTGTCTGTCAAGAATACAAGAAGAAAGAGCAGGTCCCACGAGACCAAGACACAAATTATGTTGCTAGAAATTGATCATTTTAAATCTGGTTATCAGGAGTTTATGTGCTAAAATTCCAAACTGTCCGAAGGCGGTGTCAGTGAACACGTGTTTGGACCCAGACGTCACCTCTATGGGGGGAATTTCCTGGTGCTGAACGGAGGCTCCGCCACATGGCGGTATCCAGCGCTCTTATTGGACCACGACTCTCTTACTCATTCAAATTCCAGCGACACTCCTCTAGTTTTAGACGCGCTTTTAAGAGAATCGGTCTTTATCACAAAGAACCCTCGTCATGGTTCTTCCAGACTGTTTCAGATGAGGACAACAAGTGTTGAGCGACCTTCATTTAGGAAGATGAACATTTGTCTTCTGTTTTGGATCCTGCTCCCAGCAGCAGAATGCGGTAAGTTGAGGAAACTTTCTTTACACACACGTTCTGAGCGCTGTGTTGCGCTTTTCTCAGGTAGAAATAGACAAACAATCAATCAGCTCTCTGTGTAGATGCTCTTCTCCCACATTTGGTCTTGTTCCTCTCAGATGCCCCCCAAAGACTCACACCATAAAAACCTATTAAAGATAATAAAAATAGAGTACAATAAGAAATAAAATAGAATAAATTAAAAATAGAATATAAATATAAAACTATAAAAAAAAACTCAAAAACGTATTCAAACGTATTCAAAAACGCCCTTTGTTTTTGTTTAGCTCTGCAATAAAAACATCAATAGCGAATAATGCACCAGGAAGCTGGTGAAATACTTGAAGATATTTGGGCAGTGACACTATTCTAAACGAAAATAGTGCCAATCGGACGCGGAGGCGTTCCTGACTGAGCAGTGAGGAGGCGCAGCAGTAGTGCACACTGAGACTTCCGGTTGATACGGTTAACCAGAGGTAGAGGCAGAGGTGCTTTAGCGGTTAACCTCCGCTAAAGCACCTCTGCCTTGTGTGTGTGTGTGAAGACGTCACTTCTTATTGAACTGCGACTGTCACGCCCATTCAGATTTTCATCGACACTCCTCTAGTTTTAGACCCGCTTTTAAAATAATCGGTCTTTATCACAAAGAACCCTCGTCATGGTGCTTCCAGACTGTTTCATCTTAGGACAACAAGTGTTTAGCGACCTTCATTTAGGAAGATGAACATTTGTCTTCTGTTTTGGATCCTGCTCCCAGCAGCAGAATGCGGTAAGTTGAGGAAACTTTCTTAAATTTGTGCTGCACACATCTCTGCACTTTAATTTGTTTACAGTATATATGAATTTCTTAAAAGACAAGATGGGTGCTCTATCCATAGCTATATAAGAAAGTTCTTTACAGGACAAATATGCTCCTGTGTATATGTTTGTGTTGGTTTGTGAGTGTAACTGAAAGAGGAATGCTGATGGGATATGAAGCATTATCAGTAGTTGTGTGCTGTTAGAAAAAGGGTGAAATAAAATGCTTTTTTCAGTTCTTACAATCGTAAATCTGACTCTTGAGGAGTCAGTGCCTCACACCAGCCATGAACCTCTGCGCTTCTCCCACATTTGGTCTTGTTCCTCTCAGATGCCCCCCAAAGACTCACAATCTCACATGACTCCTTTAGGCATCCAACACCTTTTAGAGCAACATGCTAATCAAAGAACACACAATGATTCTGATTAAAACAACTCTCCCCAAACTCTTGCATGAATATATAATATTCAAAATGACGTGATTGATTGAACACCTCAACTGGTCGGTGATACTGCCATCGACTTTTCAAGACCATTCAAAAACGCCCTTTTTTTTTGTTGTTCTCTGCAATAAAAACATCAATAGCGAATAATGCACCAGGAAGCTGGTGAAATACTTGAAGATATTTGGGCAGTGACACTATTCTAAACGCCAACACGTGCAACCGAACTGGAAACTCCAGTGTTTCTGTTTCCAGTGCGGGGGGCTGTCCCTGGCTGAGCCGTGACTCAAACAGGGGGCGCAGCAGTAGTGCACAATGAGACTTCCTGTTGATGAATCATCTGCTAAAGTACCTTTGCCCTGTGTGCGTGTGTGTGTTTTAATATGTATTTAATATTTTAATATCAAAAGCATATGCATGAAAGTTGCAGGTAACTGTCCAAACACAGATGTATTTTTTAGTTGTTGACTATCTGAGGATTTGCTTTGATTTTGA